>NC_137261.1:58700850-58995850 GCF_053477335.1 Acartia tonsa | reverse complement strand
GTTGGAACCCAGACAAAGTGGCGCTGATGATGGGTTCTCTGTGGGACCTCACACCCTCCCCCAGTGGGTGGGACCCCACACATAACATACCTGTACACCGCCCCCTACCCCTATTGGGATAGATCACCCCACCAACCCCCATTAATGGATATAAAATATAGGTGGATATTATGACAGGGGGGAACATTGTCATCAAGTTAAGTTGCTTACAAGGAACTCATATATTGGTAAGTTCATTTATCCAGTAGGAGGTTAAGGGGTTGGATGGGGGACATTGTTATTTAGCCTGCTGCAAGTTTCACTTTAGTAAAGAACATGAAAATCTGGTGCAACATCCATGTAATAATATATCCATTCCCCTGGTTGATCTCCTACTAGCATGGCATTTCATACATCAACTCATTTAATTCAGATTTATCATACTGATGACTTGACTCACCTCACTTCCCCTCGGTTGCACCCCTTTAAGAGATAAGACAATGGACGATAATGTACATACACATTAACAGCCAAAGTTTTGCTTTTTTACCTTGTAGTTTTTGTTATGCCCTCTTATATAAAAAACTTAGTTTTCTAAATAATTCATTAAATGCAAAGTTTTATATTATACAGGTTGTTTTCAGTTCAAGACATGGTATACTGATTTTAATTTAACAAAATTCCTTGTGCTAGATTCTTATTTTTTTTTGTATTTTACACTAGCAGCTACACCCTTATAGGCCTCTAGAGGCACATGAGATTTAGGGGAGGGGCACCCTCCCACATTAAATTTCAGTTTTAAATAGAAAAAGTTAAATCGAAATATTTTTTGGGAGGGTCATTTTTTCTGAGGGTGATTTCTTGGGAGGGTGGTAATAAACTATCTGTGGACCTATGTAAAGGAGAACCTAATTGGTGCAGCGGTTAGCCTAAAACCATCACATTACCTTTAACCCTTACAGATCGGGGGGGGGGGGGGCAATATGACCCCCCCTCTAGTTTTTTCAATGTTATTTTTTTTTTTGTAGGTAAGATAGAGAGTTGTGACTTTATGACTATTTAAGTTTAGTAATTATACGACGGCAAGAGTTGATCTTAAAAGGATATCTGGTCTGTGTCGGTCGTGAAGTCCGGTCAATGTCGGTTAGGTGGCACCAAATTTAGAAAAAATTCTAAATAAATCTTAATTTCTTCATTGTGACTTTTGTGTATAAGATAGAGACCCAAAATTTTTTTTGGTGAATAATGGGATATCAATGAACATCTGAGAATAGTGGTGTTATGACCGTTTGACCGCTTCCTGACAGATTTTGTGTCCTGCTTTTACTATGGACTTATATCAGGTATATCGTGGCTTTTATTACAGCTAGGGACCTAAAAAATTTTGTGGTACATCCTTGAGCAATAATAAACTTCTGTGAGTAGAAAGGTCATGACCGTTTGACCACTCCTTGACCGATTTTCTATTTCCTACCTGTAATTTTGCCGTTTGTAAGCTGCTAGCCGCCAAATTTCAAAACAGCTATAGACCAACCAAATTTTTTATGTAGTCTTTCATTGTGATCAGAAACAGATAAAAATATTAATTGGCGCCGCCATACGCCGTTTTACCGCCGTAACTGCCGAAAATGGCAGTTTCCATTATTTGCCGTTTTTTTGGTGATAGTCAGAAAGAGTAATTTTTTTGTTATAAAAAATATAAGTTCCACCTAAAATTTGGTGATCATAGCTTTAAAATTGGCCACTCTAGAGCTGTTTTAATATTTAGCGGCTGGCCGCTAAAAAGCAGATAAGGAGCAGTGACTAGAAAAAGTAATTTTCTCTAATTATGCACACGAACCACCATTATGTCTTTAACTGTAACAGGAGCAGAGATAGGGGGGGGGGTCAATATGACCCCCCGCCCGCCCGATCTATCTAGGTGGGAATTGGGGTTAAGGGTTCTGTAAGGGTTAAAGTTATCGTGAATTATTTTTTTTTCAAAATGCATTTTCGTTTACCTTTTCTTATTTTTTAAACTGTTTTTAACCTATTTTTAAAACATATATCAAAAATATACTATGACACCAGTAGAATCAGACTGCAGAGCCTAAATTTGAATTAAGTCCCCAATAAACTTTTTTGGGTGGATTTAAATATTAATTTTTACTTTTGCAAAAGGTCTTTTTTTATTTGGGTAAAATTTGTAGCTTTTAGAGTGTTTTGCTTCATAAATATTGTATTCTGGTATAGAGTAAAATTAAGCCTTTTGATTTCATCTAAATTAATTCATTAAAAAGTTAATTCTTTACAATATATCAATGAATTAACATTTTCATTTTGTTTTCTATCACTTATTTAAACCACATAAAAATTGGCTGTAAAGGGTTAAATAATTTTAGATGACAACAAATGTTTATGCAATACAACAAATTTATTTTTGTCACATATTCAAATATGATATAATATAAGATTATTCAAACTTATTTTTAAAAATATTTTTAAAAAGTATGTATCTTTCATGTGTATGGTTTTCATTCTTTTCGTTTTAATTAAATAAAAATTATTTAACTACATTGGAAATAAGTCACTTTGTGAAAACACTCTTTTTTGAAATGTAAAGAATTGAAATGAAAGAAGACTTCTGATTTGTTCAGACTTCAGAATTATATGTTTTATTGTATATGTTAGATTTTTTTATGAAATTAATTTTTTTAGAAAAAAAAGATATTTTCATTGAACAGAGTAATGTTTTTTTTATTGTATTAATATAAAGTGAATTATTTAAATTATTCTAAAAGCCACAATATTACCCCGAGTAAAAAAGACCTTTTGCTCTGGTCAAAGTGACCAGAGCAACATATAAAATTAATTTTTAAATCCCCCCCAAAAAGTTTATTGGGGACTTAATTCAAATTTGGGCTCTGCAGTCTGATTCTATAGGTGTCCTATTATATTTTGACCCCCCATTCAAAAATAGGTTAAAAACAGTTTAAGGATTTTTTTGAATTTTTAAATTTGGCATAGAAATTCCAAAAGTATAGAATTGCACCTAAATATTGAGCCCTTATCATATTCAAATTATATTTGCCCTTTAAACTGTTTTTACCTATTTTTAAAACATATATCAAAAATATACTATGACACCAGTAGAATCAAACTGCAGAGCCTAAATTTGAATTAAGTCCACAATAAACTTTTTTGAGGAAATTTAAATATTAATTTTTACTGTTGCTGTGGTCCTTTTTGATGAGAGCAAAAGGTCTTTTTTTATTTGGTTAAAATTCATAGCTTTTAGAGTGTTTTGCTTCATAAATATTGTATTCTGGTATAAAGTAAAATTAGGCCTTTTTATTTCATCTAAATTAATTCATTAAAAAGTTAATTCTTTACAATATATCAATGAATTAACATTATCATGTTTGTTTTCTCTCACTTATTTAAACCACATAAAAATTGGCTGTAAAGGTTTAAATAATTTAAGATGACAACAAATGTTTATGCAATACAACAAATTTATTTTTGTCACTTATACAAATATAATATAAAATAGGATTATTCAAATTTTTTTTTTAATATTTTTAAAAAGTATGTATCTTTTATGTGTATGGTTTTCATTCTTTTCATTTTGATTAAATGAAGATTATTTAACTACATTGGAAATAAATCACTTTGGAAAAACACTTTTTTTTAAATGTAAAGAATTGAAATGAAAGAAGACTTCTTATTGGTTCAGACTTTAGAATTATATGTTTTATTGTATGTGTTAGATTTTTCAATGAAATTAATTGTTTTAGAAACAAAAATATTTCCATTGAACAGAGTAATGTTTTTTTTATTGTATCAATATAAAGTGAATTATATAAATTGTTCTAAAAGCCACAATATTACCCTTAGTAAAAAAGACCATTTGCTCTAGTCAAAATGACCAGAGCAACATTAAAAATTAATTTTTAAATCCCCCAAAAAAATTTATTGGGGACTTAATTCAAATTTGGGCTCTGCAGTCTGATTCTATATATGTCCTAGTATATTTTTGACACCCTATTTAAAAATAGGTTAAAACAGTTTAAGTAATATTATAGAAAAATGCCTTAAAAGTTTAACTAATATAGAAAAAAAACAGTTTAAAATGCTGAGATTATTTCCACATGAAGTAACCATTAAAATTTGAGCAGCAAATTTAAATTTTTTTTATATTTGGACTCTCCACCAGCTCACCTCGACTCTGAATTTCTACCTCCAAATTTTCATCCTGTATTTTCTCTCACTCCAACAGCTCACTTTGAATTTGGACTTCCAAATTTTTACCCCCTTTTTCCAGATTCCCCTTCAAAATCCTACTTCCACCCACAAAATCCGCCTTGCTTGGGCCTTCTGTGCCCATTCCCTCCTGCTCCTCATAATCCTTGTATTGTCCTTGTAACGGATCGGACGTTGCAGTTACGTTTTTTAAAAGCAATTGTAGTCCGCCTCGAGCGGTGGTGACGGAGCTACTCGTTGACTTGGTAACGTTGCGGCTGAGGGGATATGAAAGCGATGCAATTCGATCCCTTTGTTGAACGTCTCCGATACGCAAATAACACAAACTAATCATGTATGCCCACAGGGGTCTTAGAATGTTCTGGATAGTTAATAGCAGCTAGAAGTAGCTGCGGAAAAATTGGGATTTTAATCCTCCAATAAAGACTGTTTCTGTGGAACTGATATATTTAGATAGAAAAATCATAGTTTACACAAATTAATGAATATATAATACATATAGGAAAATTACAGAGTATGGTGGGCATTTACTGATAATGCAGGGATGGCTAAGGATACACGTAGGTCTGCACATAACATTTAAGCAGGCCGGAGTGTATGGTGAGTTTCCATGATAGTCACGTTCAGTTGTGCCGTGGAAATCTCCGTGATGCATTAGGGATGCCGTCCCTGGATATCTGGGCTGCTTTCCACTAAAAAGAGTACAATGTTACATATCTCTTAAATCTACACGCGCAGGCTTTAAAAAGGCCAAAGATACATATTTATGTTCAACAGAAATATGTATTTTGAATTCTTGGAAATTTTCCAGAAAAACACATGATAAAATCTTTTGATGTTACAAAGTATTAAGAGTACTAATTTTATAACATTTCATAATTAATTATGAGATCCGTCATTTGTGGACTTAAAAATTCAAATAAAAGAAAAATCAATAGGGAAAATTAAACGCTTTAAAATGTTACTAATTTCATAAAAATCTGTCCATCCGTTTACAATCGCGTAATGTTATTCTGCTTTATTTTCCAAGTGTCTCAAGTAAGCCCCACTACAGTCCTCCTTGCTGTGACTTTTTGGCTTTGATGACAGTCTCTTTGATGATATCAGCAAGGGTTTGGTATTAACCAAAGATCATAGTCTTCATTAAAGGCTATGTTTTTACTTTGGAGATTCCCTGTTATCTTGGTGATTTATATGAATTTTTTTCGTTTATTCAAAATTTCATTTTGTTTTACATGTTCTCTTCTTATGTATGTTGTTATATCATCCATTTTCAATAACCAACAACAACATCAACATCAAGAAGACGATGATGATTATGGAGATGCTTTGGATTATTGTCCTGTGCTAAATATAGAACAAATAGTAATCAACCCCTTCCTATATTTGAGACATTTGACGATGAAATTCACGGCGTAATTATAATAGATGCAATATTGCAAGACACCAACTGGCAAAAGATTATTTTAAGCAAAAAATATATCAACAAAGTAAAATAACGCTGGATTGAAGAAAAATTTGCCAATGTCATGAATGAAAAACTCAAAGGGAGAAAATTGAAAAAAAATTTCTATTTATATTTGTCTTCGAACTTTCTTTAAAATGTAATAAATGTAATTGTTGTATAAAATGATTAACCAAATTCAACAATGATTCTGTTGGTATAAAGACAAAAGAAAAATTGTTTAAATCCCTAGAAAGAATGATATTTAAGAATTAAATTGTTTAAATAGAATAAACAAATATTGTTTGCTAGACATATCCAGCAAATAATTTAGCAGTCATACTATAGTATTTCCATAAAAATAGGCATTTTTGTCTTTTTACAAATCATCTTAAATATGTTGAGTTTTGCTAAATACCTCCAATTATACGCACACACACACTACGTAGTCACACTCATACACATTACTCACACACACACAAACACACCCACTCACCCTCATTTACTAAGCTAACCAGGTAGGTAGACTTATGAAATTTTTGCATTTTTTATCATTAAAATGATTGTCATGTATGTTACTTTTAAATGACATTTAAAAAAAACACAATGTTTTATCTATTTTGAATGCAATTCTCTATAAATCACTGCAATTGTTTGTATTTAATGCATTTAATATTCAGTTTTCTTAAAAATGATGTGCGAGGTATTGTCCTGTTCAGAAAATTTAAAAATTCTTTTTCATCTAATTAAATATTTAGCATTTTTTTAAGGTAATATTTTTAAAGATTTATATTCAATTGTCAGTTATCCACCTATATATATAATGTTATTTGCAAATTCATGATCACTTTAATACAAGGAATAATATTTTCATTTCATTATTTAAAATTCCAAAACACTACTTTTTCAAGTCAACAGCTTCTTCAAATCTAGCCATACAATTATACTTTAAAACAGTTTCAGCAACAATCTGCCATTTTTCAATACTAATAAAAAATTACTATCCCTCAACTGATTACCCTGTAAAACTAAATAAGCTAAAGGAAGCGACAGATCTCCTGCGAGAAATTCTGGGCCAACTCATAGGAAATAAATAAACTGGGGATATACTGTGCAGTCCAATCTAACAGCTGTCCATTTTTAGGTCAAGCCAGAACAGAAAGTTGCTTTCAGTCTACTGCGGCAGATATTATAAACTAGAGTTGGCTCGATATAACTATCTCGCTATTGGCTAGTTACCTATTATGATCTTATAGAACAATTTTGTCGTCACCCTATAGGTTAGAAAATATAGAAAAAAAATTTTAAGATAAGATAATTTTCTTGGTAAATACTTGCCCAAATTGGTTTTACATTTCTAAGAATCTTTAAAATGTATTGGCATGATTTAATAACCAATTTAAAATTTAATTTACTAACCTTTATAAACTGAAATTTTAATTCATACACTTTATTTCACTCTCTCTTTAGATTTTAAAAAAAAGACAACTTCAAATATGTTTTTGAAAACATGTTGTGTTCATCACAACATGTTGTAACATAAACAGAGGTAGGTTTGTAAAAAAAGAATGCTGTGTTAATGCAGAGAAGGAAAAGAAAGATGAGGGCAAGGGGAAATATTTTATTTCAATCTTGTATACTTTGGCATTTAAACTGAGACTGTAAAATATATATATATGTCTTATGATTATATGGCTCTTTTGGTTAAGACATTAGGTTTCAGATATCAAGTCTCAACTGGTGTGGTTCAAGACCCATCACTGAAACAATATTTTGACATTTTAAATAAGACTGTTGAACAAATACATATTTCTCATAATGAAATAGCTCTTTTGGTTAAGGTGTCAGGTTTCAGATATCTAGGATGGTGGTTCAAGACCCACCATTGAAACAATATTTTTTTCAATCTTATATACATTGGCATTTAAAAGAAGACTGTAAAACATATATTAATGTTTCATGCTGAGGTAGCTCTTTTGCTTAAGGCGTCAGATTTCAGATGTCAAGGATGGTGGTTCAAGACACACCACTGAAACAATATTTTTTTCAATATTATATACATTGGCATTTTAATTAAGACTGTTGAACACTCACATATGTCTCATGCTGAATTAGCTTTTTTGGTTAAGGCAACAGGTTTCAGATGTCAAGGATGGTGGTTCAAGACACACCACTGAAACAATATTGTTTTCAATATTATATACTTTGGCATTTAAAATAAGACTGTTGAACACAAACATATGTCTCATGCTAAATTAGCTTTTTTGGTTAAGGCAACAGGTTTCAGATGTCAAGGATGGTGGTTCAAGACACACCACTGAAACAATATTTTTTTCAATATTATATACTTTGGCATTTAAAGTAATACTGTTGAACATACATATATGTCTCATACTAAATTTGCTCTTTTGGTTAAGGCAACAGGTTTCAGATGTCAAGGATGGTGGTTCAAGACACACCACTGAAACAATATTATTTTCAATATTATATACTTTGGCATTTTAAGTAATACTGTTGAACATACATATATGATGGTGGTTCAAAACACACCACTGAAACAATATTTTTTCAATATTATATACTTTGGCATTTAAAATAAGACTATTGAACACTCACTTATGGCTTATGCTAAGTTAGCTCTTTTGGTTAAGGCAACAGGTTTCAGATGTCAAGGATGGTGGTTTAAGACACACCACTGAAACAATATTTTTTTCAATATTATATACTTTGGCATTTAAAAGAAGACTGTAAAACACATATAAATCTTTCATACTGAAATAGCTTCTTTGGTTAAGGCGTCAAATTTCAGTTGTCAAGGAGGGTGGTTTAAGACCCACCACTGAAACAATGTTTTTTCAATATTATATACTTTGGCATTTAAAGTAAGACTATTGAACACTAACATATGTCTCTCGCTAAATTAGCTCTTTTGGTTAAGGCAACAGGTTTCAGATGTCAAGGATGGTGGTTCAAGACAACCTCTGAAACAATATTTTTTCAATATTATATACTTTTGCATTTTTAATAAGACTGTTGAACACTCACATATGTCTCATGCTAAATTAGCTCTTTTGGTTAAGGCAACAGGTTTCAGATGTCAAGGAAGGTGGTTCAAGACACACCACTGAAACAATATTATTTTCAATATTATATACTTTGGCATTTAAAATAAGACTGTTGAACATTGACTTATGTCTCATGCTAAATTAGCTCTTTTGGTTAAGGCAACAGGTTTCAGATGTCAAGGATGGTGGTTCAAGACACACCACTGAAACAATATTATTTTCAATATTATATACTTTGGCATTTAAAATAAGACTGTAGAACACTCACATATGTCATATGTTATATACATTGGAATTTAAAAGAAGACTGTAAAACATATATTAATGTTTCATGCTGAGATAGCTCTTTTGCTTAAGGCGTCAGATTTCAGATGTCAAGGATGGTGGTTCAAGACACACCACTGAAACAATATTATTTTCAATATTATATACTTTGGCATTTAAAATAAGACTGTTGAACACAAACATATGTCTCATGCTTAATTAGCTTTTTTGGTTAAGGCAACAGGTTTCAGATGTCAAGGATGGTGGTTCAAGACACACCACTGAAACAATATTGTTTTCAATATTATATACTTTGGCATTTAAAGAAATACTGTTGAACATACATATATGTCTCATACTAAATTTGCTCTTTTGGTTAAGGCAACAGGTTTCAAATGTCAAGGATGGTGGTTCAAGACACACCATTGAAAAAAAATTTATTTCAATATTATATACTTTGGCATTTAAAAGAAGACTGTAAAACACTCACATATGTCTCATGCTGAATTAGCTCTTTTGGTTAAGGCAACAGGTTTCAGATGCCAAGGATGGTGGTTCAAGACACACCACTGAAACAATATTTTTTTCAATCTTTTATATTTTGGCATTTACAGTAAGACTAAAACAATAAATCTACAAAACACGCATACCCCTGCAGAGATTTGGAGGTTTGGTGAGAAAATAATTTGTTTTACCACTGATATTTGGTTTAATGGATGCAAGATTGAGTCTCACCAAAAACAAATTTAAAAAATATTTTAATATTTTAAGTGACTGTATAATGTATAATGTAAATGATTAAAAATATTTTAAAATTTGTGTATTACTTATTATCTCAGACAGTGAAAATTAAATTTGGTGTTTGGGTAGTTTTGAACTGAAAACTCTCTGAATGGAACCTCAACTCTACCCCTGAGCTATGATGATAGACATGGAAGAACTTGAAATTTTAAAGTATACTATAAGAAATAAGTTTTTGTATACATCGTCTATTTTCACAACTAATAATTGGACTCCAATATAGCTCATTTATAGAATGTTGGTTTCCTTATCCGTATGTTGCGGGTTCGAGGCTCTCCGAGAGGGGCAGGGATTTTGTTGTTGTTAAAAATTAGGAGTTTCTGTGTAGTAAAAGTTGTCTCAAATATAGGTATTAAATAATCGGTCTGTTCTTTTCTTTTTTTCTCTATTCAAAACAAAACTTTTTTCAGACCATCTATCTATAATGTCTGCCGGCTTGTAAGAGAATTCTAGGCTGGCACTATCAACTACACAGGTAGAGCAGCCTATTCTCAATAATAACAATACTGTATTTAACCCCTACAATTATTGGAGGGAAAACTATGGCAGGTAGCTAGGAAAACAGTTTAGGCTTCAGATGGTTTATCTATTGCTAATCTTACTCTTTATTAGCTATCTCATCAAGCCATTCTCACTCCCACCTAAAGTATCCATATTTCAGAGATAAATGCTCCAAGCCAGCCACAGCGGTGACCTCGAGACTGGAATCTGAGAGAACAGGAAAAGTGGAATTGATTAACACACTGCACATTGGGGCAGATCAAACAAAAAGGGGATTTAATTATTTAGAGCCCGATTTTCTTGTATAAAATGTCAAATTAGGGGTTTTTTAGGTCAGGGAATGCATTTTTAAACTTATCAGAGCAATATGAGAATTTTTTAGTAGCGCAGCTACCCTATAACTAGCTTTTTGGGCCCTTTAATGTGTATCTATGTCAATTGTAGTCCGATTTTAGTGTTCAAAGTGTCATATTAGGGGTTTTGGGGTCAGGGAATTCATTTATAAACTTATTAGAGCAATATGAGAATTCTTCATTAGCGCAGCTACCATATATTTAGCTTTTAGAGCCATTTAAAGTGCATCTTTGTCAATTATAGTCCGATTTTATTGTTCAAGGTGTCAAGTTAGAGGTTTTTTGGGTCTAGGAATTCATTGATAAACTTATTAGAGTATTAAAAGATTATTTCAGTAGAGCAGCTGCCATATATTTAGCTTTTGGGACCCTTCAAAGTGCATCTTTGTCAATAGTAGACCGATTTTAGTGTTCAAAGTGTAAAATTATTAGCCTTATGATATTTTTTTAGGATTGCAGCTAGTGTATATCATATTTTTGTATTAAACTTATGAAAATAAATGAATTATGATTCAATAAAGCCCATACATCAAATAATTTAACCATAGGCAATTTCAAGCAATTAAGCAAAAGTTTAATATTGTATTAACATGTTCAGGACGAAAAAAATATTAGCATTAGAACATCAAATTTTAGTTATAAGAGCACATCTTTTCTTTGAAATACTCCAAACACTTTTCAGAGTAAAAACGTTTACATCTATAAGAAGTGCAGTATAAAAGGATAAAATTATCACCCCTAGAGGTCTCTTGGGGCACTTGAGGAGGGGAGAGTTGAAACCCAAAACCATTTTTTAATTTAGATTCTAAGAAAAGAGTAATTCTGGGGGGTAATTTTTTATAGGGACGAATTCTCATGGGAGGGTGGTGGTACCCTCCCCTCAAATAGTTATAAACCTTCCCAGGACCTATGCAAAGCTACCCTGATAAGGAGAATCCAATCGGTTCAGTGGTTAGTTAAATCCTTTGGTACAAGCAAACAAAGACAGATAGACATCAATCTACTTTGTATTATAGATAAGTAAGCACAACGAGTAATGTTATTCGTTAAAGTTCAATTAGTCTCTGAATAATACAAAATTTTATTTATGCAAGTACAAAAAAAGATGGGATAACAAATAACAATTATTGCCATCCTTCAAGCAAGTTTTTCACCTCATCTGGAAGGTCAGTATCTGGCTTTTTAGATCTTTCATATATACACAGTTCTGGGTCTGAAGCATTTAGTAGCCTCCTCATAAGGTCAAAATTTCCGTCAATTTGTGAAGTACGACGTATATTAAATTTTCTAAACTTTTTCACAACTTTATTTCTGGATTCCTGGGCCTCTTCAGAGTACATGCCTAATGGAAGGTTTAATTCCCTAGCAACTTGGTTTGAATGGAATAATAAGGCATGTACTCCTTGAGGCACATCATACCATGGAAATTCCTTTCTTATTAACTCAAATGTCTCTATACAGAAGTTCTTAAAGAACCACGTACATCTTAATTTTGGAACATTTATTTTCTCTTTAAAGCATAGAATAGTTAATATTATAGGTTTTTTTAGTTTATTTTTTGTGTAGATTCAATATTTGAAGCCAGATTTAATAGAGGATTTGTAGTTTTTGAGATATTTGACCTATTAAGAAGCCTCTTAATAAAAAAATATAAATACCAAGAAAGCCCCTAAAAATAATACCAAGAATATAGGCTTGATGTAAAAATTATAAAGTTAATGGTATCAATTAAAGAAATAATAGTTATAATTTGGTTTACTTTACAATAAGCTTTAGCTACCTGATATTGGGTTTAAACATCCTCAATATCAGAATTACAGTAAAATATAAGTCTAATAACAGTTCATCAGTACAAAACTTTTTGAAAAACAGCATAAGCCACCCCTTTTTTCTATAATCTCAAATATTCCTATTGATCTCCTCTCTTTCTCCTTCTACACCATATTTGAAAAAATGGCATACCTTGCCTTTGTCTAAGTATGGAAAGGATGTTGAAGATTAAAGTCACCCCAAGTATAATTTGAGGCCTCTTTCCTTTAAGGGTTCTCAGTATTGTTCATATAAATTCAACTTTTTTTCTACACTAGACCTAACAATCTGCCTCAAATTGTAAAATAAGCTCCTATTTTGTGAGTTTACATGCCTCGTAGATGCAATACAGACTTGAGTTGTGCCACTTTTCTATGTATGATGCATTGAAAGTCCTCAACATCCTTTCTATACTGAGACATACAGGGTGCGCCACATAAATCCGGACTTTTTCTTATTTTTAAACAAATGAACATAAAATTGTCAATTTTAAAGATTTTATTGAATTTTAAAAACTGGGGAGTAAACTAGGTATATGACTATTAGATTATTAAATAAAATCGCCACAAGCCTCAATCAACGCCTCTACCCGCCCCCTGAACCGCCCCCCGATCCTGGTCACCATGTCCCTGTCAAAGCTGGCGAAGTTCTCCTTGATAGTTGCAATGAGGGAGGTCTTTGTGGTATGGGCGCGTCTATTGGTTGGTGCTTTAGTGGCGCTCCAGGCCCAAAAGTCAATTAGTTGAAGATCGGGGCTGCTGGGAGGCCATATCTCCTTAGGGACATGAGTAACTGCAGGATCCAAATTCACCCATCTTTCAAGCTACCCTTCAACACGGCGGCTCTCATTTAGGCCACAATTAAGCTAGAACAACGTTTAATACCTGTTTGGAAATGGCATAAAGATTAAGCTAGGGTTATAATCGCAACACATAGTCTAAAACGAGTTTTGAGGTTACAAATGGGCCTTTCTAGTCGAGAACGGAGAAATTTTCACGAATTTTCACGATTTTTGACGTTTTTGACATCTCAAAATCTGCCACGTTTCACTTTAATGGAGTACTACGGCCAAGCCATTTCAGATAGAAAGCTCTAGTCTTTTTGACTGTCTTACTTATGTATCTAACAGTATCCCCAGTAAGTTGCATAACTCTACCTCACCTACAGATGGGCTGAGGTCAGATTTAGTGGGCCCTAGTCGAAGATCCAGGGTAAACTATCAGCGCCATTCGATTCTGCCATGTTAAACATAAGCACTGCCAGCTCAGAGAACACGGCCTCCATCGTCCAAAAATTTTTATGGGCAAAAAGGTAATTACCTAAGCTTTTTATAGTGTGGTCAAACGTCATAATTGGTCAAGTAGTTTTGGTGCTATGGCCGTTTGTAAAAAGTCCGGATTTATGTGGCGCACCCTGTAGGCAAGGTATGCCATTTTTTTGTATATGGTGTAGAAGGAGAAAGAGAGGAGATCAATAGGAATATTGGAGATTCAAGAAAAAAGGGGTGACTTATGCCATTTCTCAAAAAGTTTTGTACTGATTAACTGTTATTAGACTTATATTTTAGGGGCTTCTTAATAGGTCAAATATCTCAAAAACTACAAATCCTCTATTTAATCTGGCTTCAAATATCGAATCTACACAAAAAATAAACTAAAAAATAACTATAATATTAACTATTCTATGCTTTTAAGAGAAAATAAATGTTCCAAAATTAAGATGTACGTGATTCTTTGTCACAGTTAAGGGGCTGCTGGCAAGATATGGCAACCATGACTATTCTCAGTCTATGTATTACCTCAGCAGGGAACTCAGGGTGAAGGATTTTAGCAACTTCGTCAGCATGCTTCAAAAACCTTCTCCCTGTGTTCCCTGCATTGCTGTTGCCAGCGCCCCCATGTTTTGGTGTGTCAACTAAAATACCAAGTTTGGCACAAAGTTCATTTCTTATATGCTTCTTGGTCTTCTCTATGTTGATTTTGTCCTAAGAAGTGTAGGAGCCGAACTTTTTAAAATATTTTTTAAAAAAATAAATATTTCTATGATTTCAATATCTATCTATGGATTTGTTATTACCTTACTCCCACAGTAAAAAACTGAACACAGCCTTGGGATGTTTCATCTGATATGAGTGTGAACATTTGACTTTGAGATATTTCTTTGATTATTTGATCCAAAATCTTTGTGCCAAAGATATTTATAATTTCGTTTAGTGTTTGGTTTGATTGCATAGTAATAACACGTTTGGAACTGGTTTGAACAGATTGATTTAGCTTTCTTATTTTTATGTCCTTTTCTGAAAGAGTATCAAATATACTTCTAAAGTTGCCAGGTCTTTGTTTTTCTGATTTTTTGAGGTCTTTGCCTCGAAGTGCAATGCCCATTGTTCCACACAGTCTTACAGTTGTAATTGAAGTAGTAAGCAGTTTCTTGTTAAATGCAAACATACGTTCTTCTTCTTTTGAAGCTAGGGTTTTAAGTTTGGATTTCTCCCCACTGTCATCAAAGCTATTAACAAAATCTTTTGATAGATTGTGGGCATTATTATGATAGCTGGTTTGAATGTGGAAATTTATTCCTTTTTTGTCACTGTTGGTGATCCTTCTCCAGTTATTATAACCAGTTATCCAGCATGTTGTTTCATGGTTGTTTTCTGTTAGAGATCCAAAAAATGCACAGTCTAAACAGATTAGCAGTTTACTTTTTTTACTATAGTGCATATTTTTTGCTATTCCACCTAATTTTGTCACAATGTAACTTGCAGCTTAGATTTTGTCTGTCTATAATATTCCTGTACCTATTGTCCTGAGCTTCCATCAAATCCTGCCTTATATTCAAGCACATGAGTATCTGTTGGCTGAATCTTTTCTTTTATATTATCCTCAACTAGATGATCAAAAATTTTATTTGCAGTTTGGTCAAACAAGTCTTGTGCGTCTGTTTCAGCGCTATCAACATCAACATCAACTTTAAATTTGCAAGAACATCTTTTTTTTGCCTCTATGGACAATCTTCAGCTGAAGTTCAAGCTCCTCAGTAAGAGATATAAGTTTTCCGGAATTTTAATGTAGGGAGTAGATTTGAAATCTGCATCAAATTTTAAGGATTTTTTATAAAATTCGTTTTTTGTAAAATTCTTTATCTAAAAGCAAAAATACATTTTAAGTTAATTAATTTTGACCAATAGGATAGGTGGATTTTAAACTACCTGCGCTCTAATTGGTTGAATGATGTACGACATCCAATCAGAGCGCAGATTTTTTAAATCCACCAATCACAGATGCCAAAATTAATTAACTTAATTTGTATTTCCGCTTTTAGATAAAGAATTATACAAAAAACGAATTAGAAAAAATCCAACTAGATACACAAAATTAAAAATGTTTTATTTTTTTCATTTTAGTCTTTTACTATTTATGTCATTATTGTATGTTTTTATCTTGTGACCCCCCTAATAAAAATCTATTTCACCTTTTTGAAGATTACTTAAAATGGACAACACAATTGGTACATTAGCTATTGAAATATTAAGCTCAAGACAAAAAAGCTTAGTACTTTATATAGTTGGAAAAACAATCCTTATTACAGTTAGTTAGTTGAATCCATTTTTATAGAAGCAGAAATATAATCTATGATTAAGGTTTTGGCCCTCTAAAAAGCGCAATCTATGATTCCACTTTCCCCTCTCTTGGTTATGATATCATTAATGCCGATAAGATTTTTTGTAATCTACCATTCCAATTTTGCCTCTCTTGGTAATGATAACTTCAATGCCAATACAATTTTTGAAATGTACCATTCCATTTTTATGAGAGGTGAAATTGGAATGGTGGTATTCTGGTATAGAGTAAAATTAGGCCTTTTGATTTCATCTAAATTAATTCATTAAAAAGTTAATTCTTTACAATATATCAATGAATTAACATTATCATGTTTGTTTTTTATCACTTATTTAAAACACATAAAAATCGGCTGTAAAGGGTTAAATAATTTAAGATGACAACAAATGTTAATGCAATACAACAAATTTATTTTTGTCACATATACAAATATGATATAATATAGGATTATTCAAACTTATTTTTTAAAAATATTTTTAAAAAGTATGTATCTTTTATGTGTATGGTTTTAAGTCTTTTCATTTTGATTAAATGAAAATTATTTAACTACACTGGAAATAAGTCACTTTGTGAAAACACTCTTTTTTGAAATGTAAAGAATTGAAATGAAAGAATACTTCTTATTGGTTCAGACTTTAGAATTATATGTTTTATTGTATATGTTAGATTTTTCAATGAAATTAATTGTTTTAGAAAAAAAAATATTTCCATTGAACAGAGTTATGTTTTTTTTTATTGTATCAATATAAAGTGAATTATATAAATTGTTCTAAAAGCAACAATAATACCCTGAGTAAAAAAGACCTTTGGCTCTAGTTAAAATGACCTGAGCAACATTAAATATTAATTATTAAATCCCCCAAAAAAAGTTTATTTGGGACTTAATTCAAATTTGGGCTCTGCAGTCTGATTCTATAGGTTTTCTAGTATATTTTTGACACCCCATTTCAAAATAGGTTAAAACAGTTTAAATAAGGAAATCAATGTTTTTGAATACGCTGATATGGAAACATAAATGTCGCAATCCAGTTTCGCCTCTATTGAAAGCGAAATGGAACATTTCAAAAATTGTATCGGCTTTGATGATATCATCACCAAGAGAGGGGAAAGTGAAATGGTAGATTGCTTTTTTTAGAGGGCCAAAACCGTAATCATATTTTATATTTCTGCTTCTATAACAATGAATTCAACTCCCTAACTGCATTACGTACATCACTTAGTTTTCATGCTTAGTTATTATGTTGAAAGCATAGCTTGTAGGATGCCAAAATCATGATAACAGTTAAAAATATAATTTCTACACCTCATATATTATAATATTCATTATTAGTAGCTCAGGGATACAAAAGGAAAAGACAATGAACGATATATTTATGTACATCCCAAATGATTATACACAAAATAATCCCTTCTGTAGATCACAATAAGTGGTTGTAACCTTCGGACATTCAACTTAATGAACCAACCAATCAAAAATTCAAATAAAGTCTCCAAAGTTGTAAAACCGATGAATAAGAAACGTTATTATAAAACTTTTGTTAACAGCCCAATGTCCCCTCCCTTCCCAATACTACAACAACCAAAGATAAAGTCTGATATTTATATTGGGATAGGAATCTATAAAATATGGCTAAAATAACGATAGACGAACAAACTGCAGAATAAATGAGGTTCTTACTAGCAAGGTAAATTGACGACAAATTTTCCCCTGGCAACATATCAATCAAATGCTATATTTATTTACAAAGGGTCAAAGTTAGAGTATAATTATTTGATTAAGCAATGCTAAAACAGAATCAAATTAGCAGAAATATTTAGACAAATTTCCCAGCAACCTTGGTGGTATTTTGTTAAATTTTTAAGGCTAATAGACTATGATCTGTTAGATGACAGATTACTCGAAAAACATTGTTAATTGGTTAACTTCCATTACAACTAAATGTTACAATAGCTAAATATAAACCCAGATGATTTCATACACCTCTAAATGAAAGGATACCAAGGATAAATGGCCGATAAATTGATGTACACCCATAAGGATGATACACCAAATAACCCTTTCTGTAGATTATCATTATTTGTTGAATCATTTTAACACTTAACTTATTGAACCAACCAATAAAAATCCAATAAAAGTCCCTAAAGTTATTAACCCAACAAATAATAAGAAAACGTTATTATAGAACTTTGGGGACCATGTCCCCTTCCTCTATGATAGAATACACTGATTAGGCCTGATTTTGGCCAAACGCTAACAGATAAACAACCCTTTTGTTTGTACGACCTTTGTTCACAAGTGTTTGTTAAAATCATAAATGGTGAACAAAATGAGAAGCTTTTTATACTTCCTATAAAAAATGACGTCACACAAGCCTACCATTGGTAAATTAAAATGTATACTGGCCTGCCATTGGTATTTTAATCTGTATATTGGCCTTTCATACATCATTTGTATGACTATAAAAAGCTTCCGAATTAGCTTTATTGTTGTTTTTTTCTTGCTAACTCTGTGTAATTCTGAATAAACACCTTTTAGAATTATTATAATAAAGGATTGAAGTATGAAAATGGATTGAAAGGAAGTCATATGTTATAATTTCACTGCCCATTGGCGGGGTCGGGTTTTAAACAACATTTAAACAATTTTCACTTGTGAAATGGTGATAACTTGGCCGATTAAGCACGATGTTATAGGTGTTGAATCTCCATATTTCGTCTCTATAAAGTTAATGTTTGTTGAGCTTTATCTTCATGGATGTTGTCATCCTTGTTAAATAAAATATTTTAAAACCTGACCCATCTTGTAACAAGTTTTATTAAAACGGAAACGTTTCAATCATATATTTGGATCAACTGAAAATTTATTACCCATTTCTTCCCTAAATTCTGAAGTTGTACAACAGATAACCCAACTATTGCAAAAGCTATTTTCAGCTACTCCGGACAAAGGGAAAAGCGATATAATGTATAAACGATTTATACATTATACATTCAATATTTTAATTTTTCAGATTTTAATTTTTTTTGGGGAAAATTGAAGCTTTTTTTTTAGATATTAGTAAATATTGAGATTGGATGAGGGACTTTGTACACAATCGGAAACTAAGATTCAGCTGAACTGTATTTGATAAAACTATTATGAGTTTTAAGTATTGAAGCTTTTCTATGATAAATGTTTGTCTGTAATACTGTCAGGGATCTAAAGGATTAAGGCAATTGCCAATAAATTTATTTTCATCCCCAATGATGATACACAAAATTACCCCTTTTCTGTAGATTACAAATAGTGTTTAAAAGGTTTGTAGTTCGATAATGCCCAAAAAAATGTTAAGACAAAGAATATAAAAACTTTTTATAAAACTGTGGGGACTGGTGTAATAAATAGCCCTACAATTTATCTACAGTTCTTTAATAAAATGAATAGCCAGTTAGTGCTGCGATACTTATGAACAAAATTATCCTTTTCTAATTATATTTATTGTATATTGTTATTTGGACATTTATTATCATTGATGATTTCCTAATTTATATAAATTGAGGATAAGGTTATATAAATATTTGACAATATGCTCATTTGGTGAGGTCTATATCAAAATACTAGCGGGTACGCCCCTAGAGGTCTCTAGGGGTACTTGAGGTGGTGGAGGGTTAAATTCGACCCAACACCCATTTTTATTTTAGTTTCATAATTAAAGAAAAAACTTATGGGGGGTAGTACCCTCCCAAAAAGAGTTATAAACCTTTCAAAGGCCTATGCTTAGCTACGTTAAAAAGAAGAGCCATATCGGTTCAGTGGTTAGCAAGATTTTTCGGTATAGAAAGACACATATAGATCCTGTTACTTTTATATAAGGATTTCATGATGTTATTAGTCAGACCACAAGGTTTGTAAGCCGCTGAAAGCCGTCTATGTCAATGATTCGCAGTTGTAACTAGCCGCCGCCGTTGAGATGTATCCCAAAGATGCACATCTAATTGTTCACAATTATAAAATGAATTCATACTCATAGCATCTGCTTATAAACACAACGGTCTAAAATTGGATAAAATAAGGTAGGGAGAGGACATTGGGTTGTTTATTACAATAGTCCCCAAAGTTTATTATTAGTCGTTGGTTTAACAACCTTTGGGAAATTTTTAAATTTTGACCGGTTGGTTCATTGTGCTGAGTGTCCAAACGTTTCAACCACTAATTGTAATCTACAGAAGATAGTAATTAGAAGCTATGCTACTTACAATAAATAGTCCACTTATTAGTTTTTTTTGGAATATTGTGGTTTTGAGACATATGTACAATGACATACATACATACATTCTTAAATGCTAGCTTTACATTGGGTTTTAGAGTTCATCTTACTAAGTTTTGCTCAGTATCTAACCCATTGATGCCCTAAAATACAGTGTGATACTGGTATTATGGAAAGACTTTTGGAATAGTCTAGTTAATAGTAAGTAGAACTAATTATGATGGGTGTATTGGTATTTATGTGTTCGATCCGAATGGGGGTCTAACCAAAGAGTGAGGGGACATTAGGCTGTTTTTTATACTAGTCTTCTAAGTTTTAAAACAACATTTTCTTATTTGTTGACTCAACAACTTTGTGGACTTTATTTAATTTTGAATGGTTGGTTCATTAAGTTGAGAATAAAAACGATTCAAACAATAATTGAAATCTACATAAGGGGTAATTTTGTGTACCATCATTGGAGATGTACATCCATTTATCGTCCAATGTCTTATCCTTTTAGATCCCTGTGTTCAACCAAGTTTGCGGAGTTTTAATAAATACAGTTATGTTTTTTTCTATCCTATACTATAACCTATTTATAATGTATAAGGATGTCTATCTGTAAGTTAATCCGCTAAAATCTCGTAAACGGCTAGACTGGTCAATGTTGTTGTTGTTGTTTTAAAATTTATTTCAATGAAACAAATTAAACACATTTAATATTTGGTATAATTATCATGTTATGATAATACAATATTGTAAATTATAATATCTAACTAATGCGAAATAAGTGGACATTATTTTTACTGAGCATCAAATAATCAATAAATTTATCAATTAAGTTACTATTAATTCCAGTGTTATTGAGAATTTTAGAAGCAAATTGAGCAATAAACATTGTCTGAGCAAAACAATTAAAATCGCTGAATTTCAATATTTGTTCATCCTTGCTTATTTTTAATGATCTGTCTTTTGCTATAAGTGTTAAAATACTAATTTGAATATATTCATCATTTTGATATACAGGAAAATGTATATTGAACAGATAAAAGTTTTCTTTCAAAAAAATAAAAACTGGTTTACCATCATTGTAGTAATTATCAAGAAATAATGCGAGACAATGCATAAAATAACTAGGGAAGTAGCATTCCATAATTGAATGATCAGTGTCTGCTTTTACGTTACATTTCAACAAAATTAACTCTTCTGTTGATTATGAGTAGTGGTTGAAACGTTTTGACACTTTATGAACAAACCATTAAAAATTTAGTTGTTAAACCAAAGAATAAGGAGACATTTGATAAACTTTGGGGACTAGTGTAAAAAAAACAGTCCAATGTCCCCTCCTTCCCTGGCCCTGTGTAGTGATTTATAGTCATACATATTCAAAAAAAATCTAAAGATATCTTAGATTATATCTATCTATCTATGTATGTATATATCTATGTATGTATATATCTATCTATGTATCTATCTATATATCTATCTATCTATCTATCTATCTATCTATCTATCTATCTATCTAAGTGTCCCAAGGATGATATAGGTATTTTTCAGTTCATTAAAGAATCTGATAAGAAAAAGATGATGCGAAAAGATATTAGATAAAAAATTATAGATACATAGTTTTGTTTTTCATTTATAGAGAGTTATAAAGACCCTTTTTCAAGCTAGAGTGTATTTTTAACAAACAGACCGACATCCAAACATTTTTTCCAAGCTATAAAGCAGCTCCAAATTTGAGTATCAATAATTTTGTAATGGTTATTTATCGATCGTATTATAGACAGTTTTCCGCGGATAGAGAAATAAAATTATATGATTAAAACCAGTTTTGTTAACCCCGAGGGACCTAAGGACCGGGCTATCAATACTGGTATTAATTTTATGATTTTTATTTTAATATTCATGAAAAATTGTCTGTGATACTATGCTAATACATGATTTTTCAGTATAACTGAGAACCGGTTATAATGAAGCGGACATTAGTCGGTTTCCGATGCCATGTTGGAAAATAATTTTTTTAGTGAAAAAAATGTCTATTCTAAAACGTCTATTTGTTGGGTTGCGGTTAAAAGGTGATTGTAGTATAAGAAACAAGGATGACAACATCCATTACTATTTCAATTAAACTTATTTACTATAGCTTTTCTATAGTTAAGGTCAGCCCGTACGTCCGTCCGTCTATCTGTCCGTCAGGAACGGATAGCTTTTTTCGTTAATCTAGGCATGTAATAATTATCCTATCGATTTTAAACTTTGTATGGTGATTCCTGTAGTAGTTAGGTACGATTTAGAAAGCGTAGCAACTCTATAATCATTATCAGAATGTCCGTACGTCCATTTTAATTATGTTGATTTTTAACTTTTTTAACAACTAATTTTTATGGGATAAAATTATCCCATCGATCTGATTTTTGAAATCAAGTCCTAAAAACGTAAGTAAGTCCTTAAACATTATCCTGTATTTATGCAGTTTTTCAACAAATCTAATTACAATATTGATTAGACATTTATACATTTATGTTCAAATATTAATGTTTGTCTGTCAGTCCTACCGTTTCAGAGCTTCGCTTTTATGGATGTTGTCATCCTTGATTTATATCATTCTAACTACTAAAACTGATTTCCTGCCTTTAACGCTTGGTTGGGTTGTGCAAACTAACAGTGTCAAAAGTTATCCACAAATTACTTCAATCAACATAAGAGGAACATTGATTTATAATCCATTGTCTTACCCCTTTAAGATTCCTGATAAAATTTGTCTGTAGTTACAAATTTAATCAATTAAAAGCATATGAAGTATGATTTACAAAAATATGTAAATGCCTTATGTTTGATACTTTTAGAGTGACCACGCTCTAAATATGAAAAATGGTGTACAAATGTGTTTTTGAGTCTATATTTCACCTTTTTGTGTCAACCATTTGTGTCGCGGTAGTTTTGATCATCAACTATTTAAAAAACTGGCTCCTAAGAATTAATAAAGTATTATTGTCACAGTACAAATAAATGTTGGTTGCTCAACTGTAAAAAATAATCTAGGTACCAATTGTATCAAAGACATTAAAAAACTAAAAGTAATTAGGTTATGCCTTGGCTTACAAACAGACATTTAACTAGCACGCAAAACTATACAATCCGACAAAAGTCTTGCCATCAAGTGGATTATTGAATAATTTTCATAAAACATCTTCATAACAGCGTCATGTTAAAGACGTTAAATTTATAATTTTAGGTTTTAACAAGGAGTGAGGGGATTCTGCAAATTTAATACACATGTTCTCCCATTTGTTGGCTTACAAGCACGAAAGCTTTTATTGAATATTAGAGTAAAACACTAAAGGGAGAAAGGGTAAAATAACTGTATCTCCCCATCGCAACCACCTTGTGCAACCTTTCTATTGGGTCATTGAAAATCAACCAATGGTGTCGCTTATATTAACATAGCCAGGTAGCAGAAAATAATTTAGAAGCAGACGAAAATTGTTTTTTGAAAAAGTAAGGGAGGTAGTTGTCTGAATATACATCTATACTATAGATCTGCTTATTGAATCTTACACAAGTTGTACAAACAAGCAGTGTCCAAAATATTTTGTCAATAATTTGATCTGCGTTAGGGCTAGTTTTATCTATCATAAACCTTAGAGAGGGAGGGGACATGGAGCTGTTTCTTAAAAATAATGTTTTCTTATTCGTTGGCTTAACAACTATGGGTTCATGGGTGATTGGTTGGTATAATAAGTTGAATATCCAAAAGTTTCGACCACTTATTACAATCTACGGTAGGGGTAATTTTGTTTATTATCATTGGGGATTCACATCCATTTATCAGCCATTGTCTTATACCTTTAGATCAATGGGAAAATATATATTTTGTGTATTTTCTTTAGATACCTGGGTTTTATAAGGAGTGGGGACAAAACACCTAATTTAAAAATGCCTAACTAAAAACACCTAAGTTTAAAAATACCTAATGTTAAAAACACCTACGTTAAAAACACCTAATTTAAAAACACCTAATTTATAAAAATGTGACACTACTCTAACACTGACACTAGGAACCACATTTAAAATCATTTAAAAAACACCTTTACACAAAAAATGAGGTTTGATTTATAATCTTATAGTTTTCATGTAAAACCACAAATTTTATTTATGGGTTGAGATCGTATTAGTCAAAATCAATAGTTACAAAGAGATAGACATCCAGTAGGAGTAGATAGGTTTGGGTAAAGAGAGAGTAGTGGGGATAAAGGGGATTCGTTATTTAAGCCAGCTTCGAGTTTCATTTTATTAGAGTACATGATAATCTGGTGTAAGATCCAAGTAATAATATATTACATTATGGGCGCAAACTGAAAAAAGTAACAATTTTCAGACAACAATACATTTGATTACACGACATTGATCGAAACTCATCTCACTAGACAGCATTAATAATTTGTTTTTCAGAACTTGCTGTTACATAAAATTTGCTGTGTTGAAAAAACGCCCAAAATTTAAAACCTATATTTTATGTTCTTTGATTGCAAATGTTCTTTTTTCTCATATAAAGAATATCGTGAGCTTTTAAAAATGATAAAAGGATAAATTGATAATAAAATTAGCTTTGTCCTTTTATTATATGCTAGCGGCTTCACCCCTGCCTCTAGAGGTGATCAAAAAAAAATTATGGCGAAATTCGTAAAAGGACCAAGGAAATCTTTAGAAAAAAAAGGACCAAGGAAATCTTAAAGAAAAAAAAGGTCCAAGGAAATCTTAAAAAAAAAATGGGGGTGGAGATTTTTTTGTTTTTGGGGGTGTCCCACCCCCAAGAAAATAGCATAAAACCACCACAGGACCAGTAGGTATATTCCCTGAAGAATAGAATCCGATCGGTTCAGTGGTTACTGAGATCTTAAGCTTCATACGGACGCTGATGGACAGACATCATTCTACTTTGTATTATAGATATAAAACTAGCCGAATGTATATAGAATGTGCGTAGATATATCGACAGGGGAAAATTTGTTTTCAATTTAGCTTGCTTATATGGACCTCATTTACTGGTCTGTTATTTCATCCAGTACGAGGGGAGAGGGTGGGCAAAGGGAATGTTTAGCCAGCCACTTTATCAGAGTACATAAAAATCTGGTGCAACATCCAAGTAATTATATATCGATTACGAGCCGCTGCGCCCCTGGCCTCTAGGAAGAAGAGAAGTATTATTTTCACATAATATTTCCTGCCTCCAAGAAAATAGCTTAGAACCACGATGGACTGGAACCAATTAATGTATAAAACTACCTGGAGATCCTTTTTGTCTGCAATAGCTTTCTATTCTGTAAAAGGGACTTGGTTGTGTTTATATTTCTAACGCTATTGGCTGCTTGGGACAGGGTCTTATTTATAAGTTTTGATTTAAGGGGGAGTGTTGCTTTTTACCTTGACATCCCCCTTGGCTGCATTAGGGGGTGTATCAAGGGGTGTCAAAGGGGTTTAGAGGGGAGTAAACACCTATGGAGGTGTATTCATCCCCCCTTAATTTTTACCAGAGGGGTGGGTACATGCCTGTAAAAAAAAGAGTAAAAAAAGTTGTTTTGTCCGGAAAGCCATATTGTATCATGAATTGATTTAAAGTAATTGAATAATTCTCTTCGCCTAGTTGGTTACTACATTCTTTATAACTACATATAGTGCCCCTAGCCCCTAGCTTCTAGGGGCACGGCTAAATTATAGGGTCGGGTGATAGGGATTTTACCCCTAGATTTTGAAACCTCAAACTCTTATACATGTATTTATTCTACCGATAGTCAATTTAATGGGTTTATGCCGACTTTATGAATTTGGTCGTGGCTGACATGATAACGAGATTCCATTTTTGAAGATATATTTATTTGAGAATATTTACTTTTAGTTTGCTACAATTCCTTATAATTATAGTGGCTTTGTGTCCAGCCTATCCAATACTTCATACCTCTCTTTCATAAGTACTAGGTTTTATCCGTTTACGAGATCATACTAAACACAGATGTCCATATACATAGAATTTACATAAATGCAAGAGTTAAGAACTATTCCTTAATAAAAATATGAAAAATCATTTTTTGTACTATTATAAAAATTCTGAAGAAATAAATTCAATAAAACTTTTAATTTCCTATTCAAATATCCGTCTGTTTAGAGAACAACAAGGATGACAACATAAGTTTATGTATTATTTAATAATTTATTCCTTTAAGAACAAACTATACAAACGGTTTTTTAATGCAAACATCTCGTAATCAATGAGTAAATGGCACTCAGAATTCGAATTTCCATTTGAAATTTGCATGAGAAATCCTTGGTAGGTCTATTTTCCCTAAATCGAGCAAAAAGTTGGAAAAGTAACGGCTAACGGCTGGAGGCTCAGCTTTAACATGTATTTTACATTTTTAAGATGATTCTTTAATATCTAAGTTCAAAGTAAAAAAAAACAAGGATGACAACATCCAGAAGTAGCTCTTGAATGTAAAAGCAACAAAGCTTATAAGGAAATGTAGTGCATAACCGACAGACAGACTTAGTTAGTAATGATTATAATCGTTTAGAAATTTTTCTCTGATAAGAAAAAGTATATTTTAGAGCATTACCGATAGACCTACGGACAATTATGATGTACAGAGTAGACGTGTATTGGTGATATTTCCCCTCTGACGTTTCTCACAGAAAGATGGACAGTAGGACGGACATTTCCGACTCATACATAGTAGCATGATAAAGTATAGTTAAAGCTATACGTTCTCAAGGAAGAATGACAAGACGTACGCTTATATATTTTATAGAAAAGCCATGCTGCATGCTATAATAGTTTTTGGTAATACTTATGACAAATGTCAAACACAAAAATTCTGAATAAAATTATGTTTAATATGATGTCATAGTTTTAAGAAAAAATATTCATTTTTGGGAATCAATATATCCATAAGTAGAGCAGCAATAATGTTACTTCAATGATTTTTGTTGACTTTATGGCTTTAAATACATGGTCATTGCTAACCTACATTTTCCAGGGACCTAAAGTGATAAGACAATGGCCGATAAATTGATGCACATCCCCAATAAAGATACACAAAATTAACCTTTTCTTTTTTAGATTACAATTAGTGTTTGAAACTAAATGAACCAACTAATCAAAACTAAATAAAAGTCCCTAAAGATGCTGGGCCAACGAAATAGATAACATTATTATCAGACTTTGGGGACTAGTGTTATAAACAGCCCAGTGTCCCCTTCATCCCTGCTTATCCTGTGTGTACCGCTGAACCGATCGGGTTCTCCTTAATAGGGTAGCTTCTCATAGGTCCCGGGAAGGTTTATAACTATTTTGGGGTCTCCAAAGAGAAATTGCCCCTAGAAATAAATTACCCCTCCCCCCCAAAATTTTTTTTTTTAACTAGAATTAAAAATAAGGGGGGGAGGGGGGCACCCCTTTTTCTTTTAAAATCTAAAATTAGAAATTGGGTTTTAAATTCGACTCCCCCCTCCTCAAGTGCAATTTGGTAGCAGACAAAAAAGGACCTCATCTCTGGAACCAAGTAGTTGTCTGGGTCATACATCTATTCTTATACATTTAATATTGAACATAGTTTATATATCTATAAATACTAGTGGCTGATTCTCAAGCATTTTAATAGCTAGGTATTAAAGCGAAGAAAAGGCCTAAAACTATACTGGGATAAATTAAAAGCTTCTCCAAAATGAAGAAATTATTCGGTTCAATCTTAAGCTACATTATCTCATTCATTGACTTAAATACTTTGGGTACTTTTATTAAATATCAATCAATTGGTACGAACCTTCAGTTACCAAACTTTTCTACCAATAATTTAAATCTACTGAAGGGTGAAGTTTATTTATTTTAATTGGTGATATAGATCAGTCTATCGTCCATTGTCTCATCCTTTAGATAATTGGGTTTCACCTAAGATACATAATATTCAATATTGATGCAAAGTTTGAATCCTATAGGAAGATTCTATCATGAATAATAAATAGTAAAGGATGTGAAACAAAAATGCGGGGACCTCCCAGGAATTTATATTGTAAAAACTACAATGGAATGGTCCTATACAAATGATGCTAGGCAATTATAATATGGTATATTAACCCGGAATAATACACCAAAAGTTACCGCCTGCCCTCGCCCCCCTACCCCCTCTAAACTATAGGAAATATAAAAATTTCTCCCAATTCGAGTGCTTTACTGAATAAACCATTGATTTTGACAAATGAAACTTTTCTATGCTTTTTCAAAACAGTGTAATACAAACTTTAGCAAAATTATAATATTTACCAGTATAATAGTAAAAATATTTTTAATTCAAGCTGAATGAAAGGAATAAATATCAATTTTACCCTCAAAATTTATAACTAGTTTTTGCATTTGGTAGCATTTTTAATTTAGTATTTTTAGTAAGAGTTTGCTAAAAAAAGAAAATCTGCCATTTTGAAAGACAACCAATATTTTGAACAAGAAGGGGGTTATTAAGAGGAGGAGGGGCGGGTAACTGGGGCGAGCAGGATATTCCAGGGGGTTTAGGGGATAAACCAATGGATGATAAACAGAATAACCATGTCTGTAGAATAAAAGTATCGGTTGAAAAGTTTGGGCACTAGTAGTTTGAACCCAACTAATCATGATTAAATAAAGTTCCCAAAATATTATAGTGTACTGATAGCGTGCTAATATAACTTTAGGTACCAGTTTGATTTAATTAGGTTCCCTTCCTCCCTGATGACAAAATGAGAGAAATATTTTTGTTGTGTGAAAACATGATTGCTTTATGATTCTAGGGATTAAGGGGTTGGGTGGGTGGTATAATAATTGGGTGGATGGTAATAATATTAAGATATTTTATTTTAATCTTATAAAAAAAAGTAACAGGCTGTCTATGTGTCTAGCAAAAATCTCGCTAGTCGCTGAACCGATTTGGTTCTCCTTTACAGGAAAGTTTTATGTATGTTTTGAGGGAGGATTCCGCAACCATCCCAAGATATATTGCCCCTAGAAAAAAAGGCAGCCAAAATTTTTTCATACTAACATTTAAAAACTAAAATTAAAAGTGGAGGGTCGATATCCCCCTCCACCAAAGTGCCCCTAGAGGCCGCTGATAAACTGCTTTTTAAAACAGAGAGGAAGGAGACATTGGACTTTAAATTACACTGGTACCATAAATAAAAATGTTATTTCATTATTTGACTTTTATATTTTGGGACTTTTAATTGATTCTTAATTGTTTGTTGCAAACTAGAAGTGTTTCAACTTTTCTATCAATAATTTTCATTTACTAATATATCGTCTATTGTTTTATCCCTTAGGACCCCTGTGAAAGTTGGATTAATTTGTATATTACATATGTAATACACAAAAATATGATTTTAATTCTATAATCCCATAATTTTACCAAATATTAAGGTATTTTCGCTGGATATTTTTCCATTTCATTTTAATCCTATATAAAAACAAGGTCGATTACGTATAATATTAGCGAAGCTATTTAAAATTATAGGCAAAATATATTACCTACTACTATTAAGAGTGTTATTAACAAGAATGACATGGAAGGACAAACAAACATTAACTCTTGTAGAGTGTCAGAACTGAATAAGCAGATTCTTAATGAATAAGGCTAAACAAAATTGTAGGTAGATTTGTTGCAAAACTGCTCGAATTCATACTAATGTTTAAGGACATACTTATATTTTAAGGACTTACATTGTACCTTGTTGTAACAGTAATCAGTATTCCGAAAATAAAATGAATAGAATAATTTTAACATTCAAAATGTGTTCAAAAAAGTAAAAAAAAAATCGGCATGTTTTCAATTGACGTACGGACTTTCTTGTAACGATTATAAAGTTGCTGCGCTTTGTGAGTCGTACCTTTTTGTTATAGTCATCATCATGAAAAGATAACCGTTACAGACGGGCAGACCGACCGTAATTATAGAAAAGCTTTGCTGAAAAAGTGAAAATATTGAGAGATAAAAAAAGGAGAAACATACAAAAAGACGGAAGGTAGAATAGCTACTATAGAGTAGCATCACTACTAAAAATCCTTTAATATATTTTTATCTGCTATCGGCTTCGCCCCTAGCCTCTAGGGGCTTTGCTCCAAGAGGTAATTTAAAAAAAAAATTAAGTACAACTGGAGCTGCCACAACTAATTTCAAATAATTAAAAAAAAATTGGGGGCGGGGGATTTTTTTTTAAGGGGGTTGGGGGTGTCTCACCCCCCCAAAAAATAGCATAAAATTACCACGGACGTACGGACGGACGGACGAACAGATATCATTCTACTTTGTATTAAAGATTTTAATATTTTCTCCTGATCGTGCCAACTAATGATAAACCACTGGGAAATCTTTTATTTGTCCCCAATCAAAGATCAATGTTAATGGTTTAAATATAGGTTAAAATCATGATTTGCTAGTTCTTTTTTTGTTGTAAATGATCATTTGATATCTTTTCCATGATCACAATATTTTTGTGTCATTATTTTGGTAACAGCAAAGAATCTAAAATAGATTGATATAATAAAGCGTAGATAGTTTTAAAAGAGAAGCTTTTCTATAATTAGGGTCGGTTTCGGTTTCGTAAATTGAAACAGGTTAGAATTGGCCTATCGATTTCAAACTTGGCATGTAATTGGTACGAATTAGAAAGCGTATCAAGCTACTCTATAATTGTCATCGTCCATTTAAAAACTTTGAAAAATTTTCAGTAATACGATGTAATTAATGATTTTCTTTATAAAAGAAAACTGGTTTAAATCCAGCGGATATTATTTAGTTTTAAAGTCATACTGGAAAGCTAGTTAAAGATTTCAAGCCACATCGAATTTAGTAAATTTGAAATTAAGTTATCCTTTATAGTAACAAGGATGACAACATACAAGTAGCGAAGCACAAAACAATTAAATGGATTAACAATTGGGAGACAATTATTATTGGTTACAAAATAAAAAAGATTTATAAAGGTCTATAAGAATGATAGGTAATCACTAAACCCTTTTGTAGCATGACCGATCATGGACCGATGTACGAATTCAGTATTTTAAGCACTTGAAACTCTGTTCATTATAAAGGAGTATCTCCACAAAAATTAGCAATCTATCTCATATAGCAGCTGAGTAAATAACATTTCCCACAGACGGACAGACAAAATTAATAATAGAGTAGATTCGCTAATATAAATTCCATATTATAATTATTATTTTATTGCGTTTCCTAAACAGATTTCAACAATAATGACTTAATTAGTAACGTCAAATAAAAATACTGGGGCCATAAAAAGACGTATAATAACAATAGATTTCTGATACAGATTGGATTAATACTTTGTTGTTATGCTACAGTATTGATAACTCTGGGAACCATCCGAAATAAGTTATCATTGAAAAAATTCACTGTATTATTGTTATTTTTCTCTTTTCGACCACCCTTTCTTTCGCACTATAAATTGATTTGGTGGTGTTTCAACCCCCATGGAAAATAGCTGAAAAAACAAGGTATAACTATAGTTAAATTCCCGGAGAAGTTGAGTTCATTTGTTTATGGGTTAAGCAATCTTCAGATAGACATACAGACGGACAGATAGTTGACTGAACAAATAGATGTATTGACAGACAGACAGACTGACATACAAACAGCCAGAGGGTAAATAGACTTACAGATTGTGGGACAGACAGACAGAAAGACGGACAGATAGTTGATGAGAAAATAAATGGACAGACAGACAGACTGCTAGATCTAGTTACTTCCTTTACTTTTGATTTTAGTTCAAAAAGAAAAATTTAATATTCTTTAGGGGGTTAATTATTTTCTAAGGGCGATTTACTTGGGGCGGTGGTGTTCCCTTCCCTCAATAAACCTTTCTATGCGACCTAGGACCTAAGAGAAGCCACAATGTAAAGGAGAACCGTATCTGTACAGCGGTTAGACAGACACAGATCCTGTTACTAAAGATCTCGGAAATTGCTAGTCCGAATAGTTTGTACTTTTTAGGGAAGCTTTATAAATGTTTTTGGGGTAGCCTCAGACTATTTTCCTAAACTTTACTGGAGGCTAAGAGCAAAGCAACTAATAATTTTCTAAAGAAGAAAAAATAAAGATATATGGTGTTACTCCACTTCCGCATATTGGGTAATCTAAAAAATGCGTGTTTTGAAAAGTGCTTTTCACATATATTTTTACATCTGCCTAGTGTCCATATTCGCAAAAATATCAGCGAATAAATAAAAGGACGTGTAATTATTTTCAGTTCAATGCCTATTTAGCTTGCTAATATGAACCTCAGTTTTTAGCCTTTTCGTTCATCTAGTAGGAGGGGAGGGAAGGGGATGAGAGAAAGGGGGTGAATGTGAAGTAATTTAGCCTTTTAAGATTATATGAAAATCTGGTGCAACATTCAAGTAATAATATATCGATTTGCAATACTGATAATAGATAATTTGATTAAAATGCGGAATTAATCGCACACCCTCCTAAGATATTGGTGAGAAATTACTATTAATTTAACAAGATATAGCCAAACTAAAAGGACGGTACGTCATATATTTTTATTGGCGTATTTTTAGTGCGCAGCTACTGTATAAGTATAATAAATTCGTAACACCTAAATCTAAAAATAGCATAAAACCAGCCCGGGGCCTATATGTATGAAGAGGTAGAACAATAGACGATAAAAAATGTGCACTCTAAATGATGATAAAATTACTCTTCTTTGAATTATGATTATTGGCCGAAAAGTTTTATACCCTTCTACTTTGAACCAACCAATCAAGCATTAATAAAGGTATCCAAAGGTTTAAGCCAACGAATGATAGAGCAATATTTGGTACTATAATGATATATCTAACCGTAGAAAAAACAAGGATGACAACATCAATAAAAGCGAAGCACTGAAACGGTAGGACAAACGAACATTAACACTTGTATAGTGTCAGAACTGAATAATCAGAATATAAATGTATAAGAGACGAAGCAAAAGTATAAGTAAATTTTTTTAAAAACTGCTTGATATAGGATAAAGTTTATGGATATACTTACATTTTTAGGACTTGATTATAGAGTTGCTTCGCTTATAACATTACACTTTGTCGTCCCAGGAATCAATTTACCAAATATCAGATCAATCCGATGACATAAATATTTGTTCTTAAAAAAGTAAAAAAATCAACATGTTTAAAATGGACGTACGGACATTCTGGCAATGACTATAGAGTTGATACGCTTTCCGAAATCGTACCTAACTACTAAAGGAATCACCGTGCAAAGTTTGAAATCGATAGGACAATTCTAACATGCATAAATTAACGGAAAAAACCATCCGTGTGTGACGGACGGACGGACTGACCCTAATTATAGAAAATCTTCGCTTTTAATAAAACAATCTTCGTAAAGTCCTTTAATAACATCATAGGGCTAAATTATATTTTTAGCGCCCAAGGGGGATATTAAGGATTTTTTTATTGGGCTAAATTAAAGGGGGCAAGGGTCATACATTTTTGTTCGAAGGGGGGAGGTGAAAATGGGAGAAAAAATTAATTTAAAAGTAACTTTTTAGAAAAGCCTGTCTATGGATTTATTATTAATTGGATCTTTCGCCAGATTATTATGAACTCTAATAAAGTGAAATTTGTAGCTGGCTAAAATAACGACCCTAGAACTAACATTGAACGTAGAGTGTTGAATCGACCCCCCCTCTGATGACTTAAACTAATAAAACAATAAAAATGTCTTTTAGATCGTAAATACCAGACCACACAAATTAAACTCATTGCCATGAAATATCTTAATTTTAATAATATGCATGTTTTAAAGTGCGAAAGAAATTTATTTCAACATTTTACTATAAAGTAATAAAGATATCTTAATAAATATTTATACTATTTGACCACCTAAATTTTACAAAATTATTAGCATGAAATTTATAATTTTGATAATATTTTACTGTCAATTTCAGCTCAACCCAAAATAATTATAAACCTTCCCAGAACCGATGAGAACCTTTAATGAGAATGAGAACCCTATCAGTTCAGCGGTTAGCAAGTTCCTGAGAGATCATGTTACTTTATTATATGAATTTTTTAAATTATACCTTCAATTAAAGATTATGAAATCTAATTTAAACTACTAGCTTTAAACCATCCCAAGTCGTAAATCTAAGAATAAAATAGCCTAAAACTATCTCAGAACCTATATGAAGCATCCCTTAAAAGGAGAACTCAATTGGTTCAACAGTTAATAAAATCTTAAGCTTCAGACAAAAGATTCGTACTACTTTATATAATAGGACTAGCGGCTTCGCCCCTAGCCTCTAGGAGCTTTGCCCCAAGATTTTTGATCACCCTATTTTTGACTTATTTAGATTTAAAAAGAAAAAAAGGAAATTTTGGATCATGTTACTTTAGATGCAGCGCTTATCACATGTTACTTGTAGGTGCAGCAAACTCATACATGTTACTTGTAGGTGCAGCAATATCCCCCCTCCATTCCCTATAGGGATACTAATATGATTATAAATAGAAACAATTAACCCTTACAGATCGGGCCCCTATTCCCACCTTAATAGATCGGGGGGGGGGGGGGGTCATATTGACTCCCCCCTCTATCTCGGCTTCTGTTACAGATAAAGACGTAAAATTTTTTTCTGGTGGTTCATGTGTATTTTTAGAGAAAATTACTTTTTCTAGTCATAGCGTTCAGGCCGCTCCTTAGCCGCTTTTTAGCGGCCAGCCGCTAAATTTTAAAACAGCTGTAGATTTAAATTTTGCAGCTAGGATGACCAAATTTTAGGACGAACTTTTATTTTTCATAACAAAAAAATTACTTTTTCTGATCATCGCCAAAAAACGAAAAATAACAGAAACCGCCATTTTCGGCGGTTACGGCGGTAAAACGGCGGTTGGCGGCGCCAATTAATATTTTTATCTGTTTATTATTGCTCAAGGATTTACCAAAAAAATTTATAGGTCTCTAGCTGTAATAGAAGCCACGATATTCATGATATATGTCTGTAGTAAAAGCCGGACAAAAATCGGTCATAAAGTCGGTCAGGGTGCGGTCAAACGGTCATAACACCACTTTTCTCATAAGGTCATTGATATTCACCAAAAAAATTTTAGGTTTCTACCTTATACACAAAAGTCATAATGTAGAAATTAAGATTTATTTAGAATTTTTTAAAATTTTGGTGCTACCCAACCGACTTTGACCGGACACCACGACCGACACAGACCAGATATCCTAATAAAATCAACTCTTGCCGACGTGTAATTACTAAACTTAAAAAGTCATGAAGTCACAACTCTCTATCTTACCTACAAAAAAAATGACATTGAAAAAATAGAGGGGGGGGGGGCGTCAATATGACCCCCCCCCCCCCCCCCAATCTGTAAGGGTTAAGATTAATTCGTTAGCTGAACAATTATTAGTAATGGTATTGAATATATGCAAAAATATTATTAAATAATTACACATGATATTGAATAGCAATCTGGTTGCACAAATTGTAAAATTCATTATTATTATAGCGATCCCTCCACATGTATTTTTTTGGGGTGGGGGTATTTTTTCATTTTTTTTTCGGGGGGTTGGTATTGTCCCACCCCCCGAGAAAATAGGCTAAAACAATCAAAGGACCAGTAGGTATATTCCATGAAGAGGAGAGCCCAATAGGTTCAGTGGTTATTGAGATCTTAAGCTTCAGATAGACAGATAGACAGACAGACAGACGGACAGACAGACAGACATCGTACTACTTTGTATTATCTATAATACAAAGTAGAACGATGTCTTTCCGTCTGTCTGTCCGTCTGTCTGTCCGTCTGTCTGTCTGTCTCTTGGGGCAAAGCCCCTAGAGGCAAGGGGCGAAGCTGCTAGTCCTTATACTAAAGTAACAGGATGTTTCTTTGTGTGTCTGTGTATCTGTGTGTCTGTGTGTCTGTACCGAAGGATCTCGCTAACCGCTGAACCGATCGGATTCACCTTAACAGGGTAGCTTCTCATAGGTCCCGGGAAGGTTTATAACTAACCAACCCCCCCAAAAATGAAAAATCCCCCCCCAAAAAATTTTTTTTTTATTTATTTCTTTTAACTAAAATTAAAAATGAGGGGGGGTACCCCCCCCCCCCAAAAAAAAAATTTCACCCTCCCAAATTTTTTTTTACTTTTTCTTTTAGAATTTAAAATAAGAAATTGGGTTATCAAATTTGACTCTCTCCTCCTCAAGTGCCCCTAGAGGCCTCTAGGGGCGTAGCCGCTAGTAGATTATATAATAGAATAGCATTAATAACTACCAACTAAACTACGTATGATATTTCCTAATGAATGACCAAGGAAATCTTTCGAAATCATTAGACATTTGATTATAGACCGACGAACTTGTTTTTAGTTTAGATTAGCATCGCTACCAGTAATAAAGATATCACAATAAATATGTCTTTTAGGTTATTAAATCTATTAAATCTTAGTGACCACACGCATACATAATAAATATAATTTTATTGCTATAAAAATTAATAAATAACAAAAATATTATTATTTATAATTTCTTAATTAATTTGATTGCCCATTCGATAGGTAACGCTGTTAAGGATATGGCAGAAAAATAGCTTAAAACCATCCAAAATCTAAAAAATAGCCTAAAACCTTTACAGAACACATAACCAGTTAAGTAGTTATTAAAATCTTAAGCTTCAGAAAAAAAACCCTATTACTTTAAATGAAAGAATATTTGAAGGGATACTTTACCTAAAGAAAAATAATTTTGCCGGAACTTTTTGACAATTAAAATGAGATACAATGCATAACCTTGTATTAAAGACAATTTCCGCGGATATTAAAATAATATCATAAAATTTATACTAGTTTTGTTAGTCCGTGCCTTCAATTCCTAGGGGAAGGCAAAACTGGTTTAATTTGAAAAGTTTTCTTTTTAATATCCGCGGAAAGCTGACTATAATACAATGCGATAAACAACTATTATTACTATGATACTTTAAAGTTGGAGGAAAAATTCGTTTTTGACGAATGAATTAAAAGTTGTCTTCAAGTAATTGTTTTCTCGTTTGTGATAATTACAACAAATCTATTGATACTTTGGCGAGAATGGATATATGATATGCGTGGATATATTGTAGAAAAAAAATATGGGCATCGTTTATTGGTCAATTCATTCATCCCATAGGAGGAGATGGGGCAAAGGGGGTAGATAGGGCCCAGTAGAAACGTTATTCAAGCCAGCTACACGCATCACTTTATCAGAGTACATGCAATTCTGGTGCAACATCCAAGTAGAAATATATCCATTGCTTCCTCATTTGTACTAATTACAACAAATCCATTCACACTTTGGGCGGGTTTTAGAGTATCTTCATATTCTAATATCACAGCTAGATATCAGTCTTATTAGGGTTGTTGATGTACTGTGATTTTGATAAAATGAAATCTTTCTTGGTACACTTATTTTGAAATAATTACATTTAAAACTCCGCCCATTTTAGAAAAGACCCCACATTGAACTACTATTTTGAAAAAATATATTTTTAGCTCCTTAGGTAGGATCTAAAGGGATAAGAGAATGGACGGTAAATTGCTGAACAAAATTACTCCATCTATAGATTTTAAGTTATTGATTGAAAAGTTTTGACTCTACCAATATTAAACGAACCCCAAAAAATATCCCAAAGTTTTAGAGCTAACACACTAGATAAGTTTGGGTACTTGTGTAATTTCTATTCCAATATTCGCTCCACCTACTTTAACCCCCTCATATTGGATGAACGAATTGACCAATAAATGAGGTCCATATTAGTAAGCTAAATTGTCGATATTCCCCCCCCCCTGAATTTTTTCATATTTACAGCAAAGTTAATTAATAACTATTTGCTCTTATTTGGGTATGAAACCTAACACCCACAAACCGACAAACTAATAAAATTTATAAAGTTGTTTTTATAAATCAACGAAAATTATTTATAGAAATTTAAAAATTTTTGTACCAAATTGTACTTTTGGAGAGGGACATTTCTATTGGGAGACTCAAAATAGTCAAAAACCTTCCATGAACCTATATAAACTTCACTCCGCGGAGAGTAAAATGAAAAGTTATAAGATTAAAACTGGTTCCAATTTTATGATTTTTTTAATATTCGTAGAAAATTGTCTGTAATACAATGCTATACATGGTTTTACAGTATGGCTGAGGACCGGTTCTAATCCAGCGGATATGAATCTGTTTATATTGAAAAAAAATCCTGTTATTTTGTAAGAACATCCCCTAAAGCCACCTGTGAACCACTGAACCACCTAGTTTGTAGTTTTCATCACAGCTTTGTTCATTCATTTATTTATTATTATTATCTATTACTATTTAGCATCCTTTAATTTAAAGTCGGGTTTTAAAAGTTTTTTTATTATATTTTTCAGAAGCGAAGCTTTAGTACATTTTAAAAGTTGGGTATATTGGAGTCATATAATATGGTTTCCAGTATGGCTTTGAAACCGATTAATATCTGATTACAGAATCGTATTACAGACAATTTTCTATAATTATTACCAGTATTGTACTTAAGCCCCTCAGGTCTAACAAAACTGATTTTAATCTCATCATTTTTCATTTTAATATCTGCGGAAAACTGTTTTAATGCGATGCAATTAATAACTATTCTTAAAAATTATTTTGGTAGGGTTGTTAGGTATTTTGGCATAATAAGTGATTCCTAGTTCAATTCGACACAATGTCAAACAATATAGTGGATAATAATTAATATAAACGCCCTTTAAAAGAATCCTGTATCATAAAAGCATATTATTTTGTTTGTTTGTTAATTGCCACAAAAACTTAATACATTTAGACAAAGGTTCTTGTAATCAAAGAGTTTTAAATAATTAAAATTAAATATATTTAAAAACTAAACCTAGGTGTTAAATTTAGCCATTTTATGGGTAGGATGATTACATTGTAATAGCGCATTCCATTGCCAATAAAATTGGGTGGGGGGGGGGGGGTTAAAATAGCCCCCATTACAATAAGCTCCGGATGTAATCAGTAATAGGATGTCTTTGTGTGTGTTGTAATGAATGCAATAATAATCACCCACAAAACAAGTCAACTTGTTAAATCAGAATGTGGGAGGTCCTGTACACAGGGAGGGAGGGGGAGGGGACTTTGCTCTTTAAATTACACTAGTCCCCAAAGTTTTATAACTCTGTTATCTTAATTATTGGCCTAAAAAATGTTGGCACTTTTACTGAATTTTGATTGGTTGGTTCAAAACTTGTAGTGTTAAAACTTTGAAACCAATAGTTTTCTGATTAACAAGGATAACAACATTAATAACAGCAAATCTTAGTATTTCAAATATTTGATTCTTTTTTGAAAAGTAAGTACTTAAAAAAAACTTTACATATCTCTATCTTTTTCATTTCTTTTATATAAATTATCGGCTACGTGAAAGAATAGCTTAAATCCATTCAAAATCTGAAAATAAAATAGCCTAAAACCAACACATGGCCTATAAAAGAGAGACCTATAAAAGAGAACCTAATCGGTTTAGTATTTGAGATCTTAAGCTTTAGACAAAAACCCTACTACTTTAAATAATGGATATTGGAATAATCTAATCTTCATTTCAATAATTTCTATAAAATGCAAAAATTATTATTTGCAATACAGAGCTTTGTACTGTCAATTACAAATTAACGCAATAACATAAAAATTACAAGGATGACAACATCCATAAAAGCGAAGCTCAACAAATTAGAAGGACAATTTTATTATTGAAGATTAGTTATATATATTAAAATTAATAACTGTTTTGTTAGACTTGAGGGGCCTAATCTTATGATTTTTTTTATTAATACCAGCGAAATGATGCTATACATGATTTTTTTAGCATGGCTGAGAGCCGGTTCTAATACTGCGGATATTAATCGGTTTCGAAGCTATACTGGAAAAAATATTACTGCGTTATCTGAACAATCCAGGTTTAACTATGTGCTTAGATAGACGTGCTTTTTAGGCTTAATTATAGAGATAGTTCACTAATTGCTTAATGCTTTATCGTACACGGAATCACCATTTTAAAATTCAATGTAATAGTGAATAAGCAAATCATGCAAAATACATATAATGTAAAAATTTCGTTACAAAATCATCTTTTTTTTTTAAATGGAGATTTTTTTTACTGACAGACTGATCATGATTGTAGAAAAGCAACGCTTTTGATTTCATAAGGTAAAGGTTTGGTGATTTTTTGGTTATTTTTTCTTAACATTTTCTTAAAATAAATAATACAATATTTTTCTTTTTTACATATAAAGTTTATTTATAATCAAGTACATATTTTTATAATAATGAATAGAGACAGAATGAATAGAAAAATTATTAATAAAACACAATTTATTAAAAATTAAACGCCAAAATAAGAAAGTTGATTAAAGCTGGCAGCCAAAGAATTTCTATAATGAGCCATTTCTTTATCAGAATATTTGGGACTGTATGATGATTGGTTGGTGGAATAGTCAAATTTGGTTTCATCCGCAGTGGTTTTGGTTAAATTTTGTTGTTGTTGAATTAGATTATTATATTGTTGGCTGTAGTCGGGATACATGTTCATCAGATGGTTGTAGTTGTAATTATAATAATATGGAGATACATGAGTGTTGTCCTGCTGGTATCCAGGTATAGATCCAGCTCCACCAGAATTAGCTGGCAGTACCCCTGGCAGACCCAGTCCTCCTCCTGGTGAGACATTGTTATGATGTCCAGGTACAACAGCTGTCATACCAGCTGAGCTGCTACCTACTCCTGCTCCACCCTGTAACTGTTTCCTAAACCTGGCCCTACGGTTGGAGAACCATACCTGGATTCTGGTTTCTGACATGCCAGTCTTGTGACCTATCTCCTCCCTGGTGTACACATCTGGATACTGAGACCTCTGGAAATACTGCTCCAACATCTCCAGCTGACCATTACTGAAGGTTGTCCTGGCCTTCCGTTCCTTTCTCTGGATTTTTAGTCCAGGTTCTGTAATTATATCTTCATCATCTGAAGTGCCCAGAATGCCATGGATGCTATGGGTAGGAGTAGAATGAATACTTGTATTAATGTTATGCTCCTGTGTTGTGTCCTGTTCTTGTTTTAACATTCTAGAAATAGAGGAAACACTGGGAGCATTATCAGGGCTACACACCCCCTCCTCTACTAATTTATCTCTGATTTCCCAGCTAAATATTCCTGGATTCTCTGCTCTGTACTCCTCAATTCTTTTGTCTATAGTCTCATCTTGTGAACACTTATCCACAGCTTTGTTGTTATTATTCTTCCCACCACTACCTCCTATGATTCCGGGCTTTATACTTCCAGTCTCCTGGTATCTATTCAATATCTTAGACACACACCCGTGGCTCACACGCAGCTGCCGGCTGATCACACACGGCCGCACTCCAGCCGCAGCCAGCTCTATAATCTTCAATCGTATATGATTAGGCAGCGGCCGGCCGTTTATGAAGACTCCGCCCAACTGGTTGACACGGCCTTGGCCGTGATAATTAGCAAAAGTTTGTAGCAATGTCATTTTTAAGATTATAATTTGTAAGCAAAACTGTGACTAATTTTAACTAAATTAGGTGTTAATGGTCTGAAAGTCAAAATGTAACTGACCACCTTGGAAAGGTGAAGTTCTCCTTATCTCCTTCATTTCCCATTCAATTCTCCTTTCATCACCCCACTACCCCCCCTCCCTTTACCCTTTCAACCACCTGTATAATCCCCCTCCCCCCTCCAACACTCCCCCCACCTTTCAGGAGTCAAAAGAAGATTGACCATAAAAGAAATGAACCAATTCTGTGATTTTAGAGTTAGAGTTTTTTAAATATTTTCTACATGTTTTTCCATTAACCTTTTTAACGAAACAACTCTATAACTCTCAAAATCTATTCGTTCTATAGTACAAAAGAGTGGGAGCGCCCTTAGCATCTAGTGGCGCTGTATTCGAAGATCGAAAATCTATCCTAAGACCAACCCATTACCCAAATCTTTGAATAACATAGCCCAAAACCATCCTAGGATCTATGTGAAGCTTCTATGAAATGGAGAACTAAATCAGTTGAGTAGTTATATAAATCTTAAGCTACAGACAAAAAACATTACTACTTTATACAATGGGTTTATTTACAATATGATATTGTACAATAAGTTGCTGAAAAAAAAAACGATTAAATTTGTCATAAGTATTTTGTTTTAAGACTAAAATAGTTATTAATCACATCGTCGTTTTATAGACAGCTGTCCGTGGATATTACAATATGAAATTATAAGATTGAAACCAGTTTTGTAAGCCCCGAGAGCCTGAAGGCCGTGCTTTTTATTTCTATTTTGTTATTCGCGGCAAATTGTCTGTAATAAGATGCTATACTTTTATATACTAAATCATATTCTAGTCTCATAATAAAATTCTACCTTTAGTGGCTTGAATATTAAGGGGCATAAGCTATATGTAATATGCCTTTTAAATCAGCTAAAAGCGTCGGAAATGTAATCATCACTGAGTCGCTGAATTATAATTTACTTAATTTTATAATTTTCTTAATTCAATTGCTTCATGTGATCGATTTTTATCTATGTTTTTATTTATTTTAATGATAATCTATTTAACAATGAATTAATATTGCATCCTTTAAAAACCCAATAATTTATAGAATAATAAAGGAACTAAAGCAGGCGAAAAGGGTCTTCACCACTTTGGCCAGTTAGTTGTATAAATTATACTTTTATACTTATACATTTATTGCTTGAATATGGTAGGTAGAAAGTCAGAGCTATAGATAAATTTTCACCAATATTGTCCTTTCCCTCCCCTCAATGTAAGATTGGAAAAGAAGAATCATAGGCTTTGGACAGGGTTGGGTTGGACATTGGGATGTTTATTACACTAGTCCCCAAAGTTTTATAATAACGTTTTCTCATTCGTTGGCTCAACAAATTTGGTTGAATTATTGAAATTTGAGTGGTTGGTTCATTAAGTTAAGTGCCTGACGTTTTAATCCCTAGTTGTAGTCTACAGAAGGGGTTATTTTGTGTATCATTATTAAGGATGTACCCTTCTGTATGATACAATAAGTGGTTGGACACTTAACTTGATGAACCAACCAATCAAAAGTCCATAAAATTGCTAAGCAACGAATTAGAAAACGTTATTTCAATAATCTTTGAGAATAGTCTAATAAACAGCCAAATGTCCCCTCTCTCCCCGATTATAGTGGGGTTATTTGCCTATATACTTTTAAAAACAAGTGTACATTCTCCTACTCCTGGGTGACTTTGACCATCGGATAAAGAATAAGAATAATTGAGCGCGGCGTCTTTCTATAGTTGTCAACACTCTCTGTACATCCAACAATACCCCTCCCCCCTCCCTCAACCCTCTTTAATAACCTTATTTTAACTTTACTCTATTTATTATTTGGACCACCACTTTCTTCTTACCCCCCCCCCCCTGACTTTTAGAAAAGGGACACACTGTGAGCTACAATTGAATCAAGACAAAAGTAAGTGCCGAGCCCTGGGACCTATGTAGGGTGAAAATAGACATAAATCCTTGATGATTCCAGGTGGAGACAAAATATTTCAGCGGGGTCTTTTGTTTTTTTTTCAATTTTAAGTTCTGAAAAAAAAAAAAAAAAATATGAAAATCTTTAATAAAAAACAAACAAAAAATAATTTTCAATATTTTTTTTTATTAAAAGATACAAACAACTTATATAAATACTATAAGCTTTAAAAAAATCACAATTTTTAAATTTAGACTTTCAATATAAAGATTTTTAGAAAAAACCTAACAACAAATTCTAACATACTTCTGATCAACATAGCAATAAAACGTCTTTTGCAAAATTTTTATCATCAAAAATAAATAGCACTTACTAAAGTTTTTTTTTCATTTAAACTTATACTTATCACATTAATTAACTTTAAAGATTGACTTTTTTTAAAAGAAAGGTTGTGTGATTTTTTTCTTCATAATTAATTGCCTAATTTTAAGATTCAGACAAAAAACCTTACTACTTTATATTAAGGGATAATCTACTAGTAGCGGCTATGCCTCTAGAGGCGTATGAGGCCCTTGGGTTGGGGGGGAAGTCGAACCCCCCCCTTACAATTACAGTTTTTTTTAATGAAAAAGTTAAAAACATTTATTTTGGAGAGTTAATTCTCTTGGGATAGTGGTGGTACCCTTCCCAAAATAGTTATAAACCTTACCAGGACATATGAGAAGCTACCATGTAAAGGAGAACCATATCGTTTCAGTGGTTAGTGAGATCCCTTGGTGCACAAAGACTCACATAGAACCTGTTACTTTATTATAAAGATACATATATACACAGAAAAACATTTATTTTGGAGAGTTAATTCTCTTGGGATAGTGGTGGTACCCTTCCCAAAATAGTTATAAACCTTACCAGGACATATGAGAAGCTACCATGTAAAGGAGAACCATATCGTTTCAGTGGTTAGTGAGATCCCTTGGTGCACAAAGACTCACATAGAATCTGTTACTTTATTATAAAGATACATACATATATACACAGAAGCTCTACAATCAGAGTATGTCTGTTTGTTCATCCGTCTGTATAAAAACAATACAGAATATATTTATTTGGTACTAGCAGCTACGCCCATAGAGGCCTTTAGGGGCACTTAAGATGGGAAGAAGGGGTTGAATTCAACAACTATATTTTTATTTTAGGCTTAAAAAGAAAAAGTTTTTTTTTATGTGTTGTGGGGTCCTTTTTTAAGGGGCGATTTCTCTTAGGGAGGTAGAGGTACCATCCCAAAAGAAGTTATAAACCTTCCAAGGACCAATGAGAAGCTACATAGTAAAGTAAAAAAAGAACCATATCAGTTCTTAAGCGTCAGAAAGATGGACAAAAAGACATCAATATATTTTGTATCATAAATAGTGCTTTAAAGCAGGGAAAGAAATATCATCTAAAAAAATGTTTTGCTATTGTTTAAAAGTTATATCTCTGTATAAAAAAGATAGGATGTCCATGTGTTTTTTTCTGTCTGTGCCTAAAGTTCTTGCTAACCGCTGGACCAATTTGGTTCTTCTTTATTGACCTATCTTTTAGACTGATAAAAGGATCAACATATAAAGGAGTAGTTTAGTGTCTATTAATCCTTATATAAAAATAACAGTTTCTGTGTCTGTCTGTTTGTGTGGATATGTGTGTGGGTGTCTGTCGGTACCTAAGATTCTTTATAACCGCTTAACTTTTAGTTCCAGCTTTTCATGGTCCTGAGAAGTTTTGAGTTTAGAAAAAAAATGAGTTCCTAACCACCATTTAAAAAAAACTTTTTCTTTTACATACTACAACTGAAAGTAGGGGAGGGGTCAACTTCCCCCCACTTATCAAGGGCCCCTAGATGCCTCTAGGGGCAAAACCGCTAGTGATAAAATAATTTTTATCTTGAATTATGATTAAAGTGTTCTTTTTCCATTTTATAAAACATAATTGTAATTATCAACCTCAAAAGAATACAAATAAAGAAAATAGCAAGTTTAACATACAGATGCAAAGATATATTAATCAGAGCAAGATGGGACAATGGGCTGTTTATAAGACTAGTTCCCATAGTTTAATATAGCAATTTGTTATTCGTTGGCTTAACTACTTAGGGGACTTGTTGCGTTTTTTGTTTGGTTGGTTCATTAAATTAAGTGCCCAACATTTCAACCATTAACTGAAAAGAAGGGATATCCATGTATCATATTTCGGAATGTAAATCAATTTAGCGGTCATTGTCTTATCCCTTTAGATCCCTGAATAGTATGTAACAATGATCAATAGTTCTTTTTTTCTATGTAGCTTCTCATTGGTCCTTGGAAGGTTTATAACTTTTTTAGGAGGATACCTCCACCATCCTAGGAGAAATCACCCCCTAAAAAAGGACCCCATTACACACACAAAAATAACTTTTTCTTTTTAAGCCCAAAATAAAAATCTAATTGTAGAATTCAACCACTTCTTCCCCTCTCAAGTGCCCCTAAAGGCCTCTAGGGGCGTAGCCACTAGTACCAAATAAATATATTGTTTTTATACAGACTGATGTACAAACAGACATACTCTGATTGTAGAGCTTCTGTGTATATATATATCTTAATAATAAAGTAACATGTTCTATGTGAGTCTTTGTGCACCAAGGGATCTCACTAACCACTGAAACGATATGGTTCTCCTTTACATGGTAGCTTCTCATATGTCCTGGTAAGGTTTATAACTATTTTAGGGAAGGTTACCATCACCATCCCAAGAAAATTAACTCTCCAAAATAAATATTTTCAACTTTTTCTATAAAAAAAAAATTAAAAATTGTGAGGGAGGTTCGACTTCCCTCCCAACCCTAGGGCCCCTATATGCCTCTAGAGGCATAGCCGCTGCTAGTAGAGTATCACCTGATATAAAGCAATAAGGTTTTTTGTCTGAATCTCAAAATTGGGCAATGAATTATGAATAAAAAATCACGCAACCTTTTTTTAAAAAAAAATCAATCTTTATAGTTGATTAATGCAAAAAGTATAAGTTTAAATGAAAAAAAGTCTTTAGTAAGTGCTATTTATTTTTGATGATAAAAATTTTGCAAAAGACGTTTTATTGCTATGTTGATCAGAAGTATGTTAGAATTTGTTGTTAGGTTTTTTCTAAAAATCTTTATATTGAAGGTCTAAATTTGAAAATTATGAATTTTTTAAGGCTTATAGTATGTATATAAGTTGTTTGTATCTTTTAATAAAAAAAAATATTAAAAATTATTTTTTGTTTGTTTTTTATTAAAGATTTTCATATTTTTTTCAATTTTTTTTCAGAACTTAAAATTGAAAAAAAACCAAAAGACCCCGCTGAAATATTTTGTCTCCACCTGGAATCATCAAGGATTTATGTCTATTTTCACCCTACATAGGTCCCAGGGCTCGGCACTTACTTTTGTCTTGATTTAATTGTAGCTCACAGTGGACAACAAAATTAACGGTGTTTCTAAAATGTCCAAGAAAATTAAAATTAGCCTTGTCATGAGTTGTGATTTTATAATTGTAATCTTTAATAAAAAGTAGAACGATGTCTGTCTCTCTGAAGCTTATAGTCTCAGTAACCGCTGAACCTATTGGGCTCTACTCTTCATGGAATATACCTACTGATCCTGTTGTGGTTTTAGGCTACGTTCTTAAGGAGTGGGACACCACCAACCCAAAAAAAGCACCCCCCCCCCAAATTTTAAAAGCTAAAACAAATAAGCAGATTTCAATCTGCTCTCTTGGGGCGAAGACAACGTAAAAAAGCACCCTTCCCAAAAAATTTTCCCTCGACTTTCTAAATTGATGAAGTAGGCAAAAAAATTAATTTTTGCAAAAACGACGTCTTTTTGTCGCTGTTTCGGCAGAACGTCAAAATTGACCACCCAACATTTGGTTATTATTATTATACTTTTGTCACTTAAAACTCACAAAACATTGGGGCCAAGGACCTTCAACTATCCGCTATCACATGACATTAACAGTTCAACCTGTACTGATATAGAACTGTGATTAAACTGTATTTACAATGTTGGGAAATGTTTTTAGAACTTGTAAACTCACATATATTAGAATTTCCTTGTGTTAATACCCTTTTCAAAATCCCGCCGAGGTTGACTTTAAATAGATTAACATTAGAATAATTTTTTTCTTTGCACTTTTCTGGTATTTAAAAGATAGAAAAACTTTTTTGCCTCCATTATGTATAACAATGGATTTATTTTTTTTTATGGATTTTACATCAGATTATCATGTACTCTAATAAAAAGAAACTTGTAGGCAGCTGGCTAAAGTAACAAACCCTAATCCACCCCCTATACCCCATCCCCTTCTCTCCCACTGGATAAACAAACTGACCAATTATTGATGTCCAAGTTAGCAACCTAAATTGACGAAAATTTATTCCTGGTCATTATATCAATGCATATTCCATAAGATTTTTAAAATTATATCTTTACAATGTGGAAAAGTTTGACCACTTATGGCTTGTTTTTAAGCCAAAAAATGCGGGAACATGTTCCCTTTCCCCTCTGTATATTCCTGTGTGAGACCCACTAAATTAATGGGTCTATTGCTGACTACTTTTAGATGCTTAACATCGTTGTAAGCTTGGTTCCAAAGTTGTAAGCAAACTCATAAATATTAGCTCATTGGATATATTATTACTTGGATGTTGCACCAGATTTTCATGTACCCCCTGATAATGTGATGCTCGCAGCTGCCTAAAATAAAGATATACTCCCCATCCACTCCCTTTACCCATCCCCTCTTTTCCTATTGGATTAACGATCTGACCAATAAATGAGGTCCATTTTAGCAAACTAAGTTCCTGTCATAATATCCACCTATACTCTACTAAATCCATTGTAAAGTAGACCCTTCGAAAAATATGTCGAAAGGTTTCGTGATTTTTTATTAAGCATAAATTCGTTGTTAATTGGCAAATCTAATTATAATTTTCAAGCATAGTTTAGGCAATCATTATGCTTCTGTCATTAAATTTTACTATCTTAATTAAATGTTATACAACAAAATAACATTTTATCGTTAATTTAGGCATGTTATAATTGTCCTATTGAATTCAAACTTTGCATGTTAAATCTGCAGCAGTTAGGTACGATTTAGAAAGCGTAGCAACTCTATAATTGTTACAAGAATGTCCGTACGTCCATTTTAACATATTGATTTTTAACTTATTAAAACTTTTTGATGTGATATAATTACCCGAGTGATCTGATTTTTGGAGTACTGATTCCTAGGACAACAAAGTACAATGTTATTATCGATTCATCTTTATAATCAAGTCCTAAAAATGTAAGTATGTCCTTAAACATTATCCTGTATTTATGCAGTGTTAATGTTTGTTTATCCTACCGTATTAGAGCTTCGATTTTATGGATGTTGCCATCCTTGTTTATCAATATTTCAAAAAGGTTTGGTGATTTCTAAGTATTATTGCACATTTATCAACTGAACATCTTCGCTTTCATTCATTTTGTATGTTTTTGTGCTTCGCTACTTATGGATGTTGCCATCTTTTTTTTTATTCTTTCTTTTATTCTTCCGGAAATAAAAACCTAAATTAAATGAATCATTAATTAATTAACGTCATTAGGAACCGCAGGGAAGGGAGGGGAGTTTGTGATGTTTTTTACTTTAGTCCCAAAAGTTTTATAATAAAGTTCGTTATATATATATAATAATATATTCGTGGGGTATCCAAACTTTTCGACCACTAATTATAATCTACAGAAAGTGTAATCATGTGTATCACAATTGGGGATGTACATCAATTTATTGGCCATTGTCTAATCCCTTTAGATCCCTGAAGAAACGGAAGGAAATGAAATATGAGACAATTATTAATTCCTTTTAAACAAGGATGACAACATTTATCAAAGCGAAGCTCTAAAATTAGTCAGTACGACAAACGAATATAAACACTTGTAGTAAAGTGTCAGATCTAAATAAGTAGAATATTAAGTTCATTTAAGCTAGTCTTCGCAAAATTATAAATGTAAATATGCAAATGTGATAAAATTACTAATTAAAAAGTAAAAAAGATGGACTTACGGACTTTGTAGTAACGATTCCAGAGTTGTAACGCTTTCTAATGATAACCTATTTGTTACAGGAATCACCATGCAAAGATTAAAGTCGATAGAACAGCGGTACAGAAATAAAATAGACATTTAGATTTATTATAAAGAACACAATAAAAAACTTATACCTAACAACATTAAGAATTTAATTACATATTTATGTTAACTAATCACATTATATATGCATAAATAGAAATTTTAACACAGTAAAAGTTATATTTTTCTCTCTCTCTTGGTATTTCTCTAATGCATATTTCATATCCTAAGTATCTTCGATGATTACCTATGGATACAATATCACAATTTTCACAATATAGTCACATACCTAATTAAGTCAGCTATAAAGTCATTCATCACAAAAATTTGATATGAAATGTTTAAAGTATTGGAAACAAAATTTGATAAGTCTTTTTTATAGATGATATTTTATAGATTATCATTAAAATTTTCTGATGTTTGAATTGTAGTAACCTACAACTTACTTATTAACTTACTAATTCTAAAGTTCTTGATGATATGCCATGCATCTGTGAAGAAATCATAGATTCCAAGCATTGACAAACCTAGCCAGAGTCCCAATGAACTACCAACATCAATGATGTACTGAAAGAGACTGTAGTTGTACACTGCTTCTGTTACTTCAACTTTTTGGATAAACTTTATGAGAGCTTTTCCATAAGTAAGTTTGGTAAACATGTTTGAAGGAATTTTTCTGGTTTCAATTTTGAAAAGTGTGGTAACAGTGCCCATACAGTCTTCTTCTATTTTAGTGTTCTCTAATGATACTAGTTTCTCTACATATTCTTTTCTAAAATCTGTAGCATTATCCAAGAAATCATTTTCATATGTCCCATTGCAGCGATTATATTTTGATAACCATGGTGGATTGCAGCCAACTTTGTTTGTAACATGGAACTGAATTGCTTGATCTACACAATTTTCATATTTCTTACTTTTTGCAACATTGAAGTCTTGTGTATAGGGTTCAGATGATATTATCTTTACTTGAACATTGATGTAATGGTGCTCTTCAAGACCAACATTGATGATACTTCCTGTGTGGGATGAAAAAGCAGGGGAAAAGTAACTTCTGTAATCTTTGTTGGTGATGAATATTCTCATCCTTGTTGACTTATCAGTAGGTTTAAATGTAAACATTAGTTCTTTTGTATGGTCAAAGTCAGTGTATTCTTTGCAAAATCCAAAACCAGGTAGAAACACAATTCTGGTAGATATTTTACTATCCTCCCAGAGTTTGATTTTGTCAAATTTATTCACTTTATAAACTTCTTCTAAAATTTGATCAAATGTCATGTTAACATGATTTCCCCATGATCTTTTTGTCATAGAGTTTGAGTTCTTTCCCTTATAGAAATCATGCAAATCCTTGTATCCCAACTCAGAAAGCTTGTCAAAATTGGTTTTATTTGTCAGACAAACAGTTATAAGAGGCAATCTGATTTCTGTTATATCTATTTTCCTACTTGAGTCAACTGTAGGAGGTGAGATTAGGTTCATTGTTGCTATTTTCAGCTGGATACAGAACATAACTGTGGAAAGTACAATCACAAAGATCCTGAATTTATGCATTTTTGTTTGTGTCCTGTTATTATTCGTTATGAAATTTTTACCAGTTCTTATGTTACTGTGGAAATTTCGAGCTTTCTGCTAACAAACCTGATATAGAATAAGTGGCAAACTATTATTGGACTATGGTAGTTTTATGTTGCTTAGGTATACTATGGTTGTGACAAAATTTGAAAATATTTACTAACAATGTAAATTATTTATTGGAGAGGTTACTATCTATGACACTGAAGCCAATGATAGATTGGTAAAAAGCGCAAAGCTCACAGAATAATTACAGGTAAACAAATAATGTCTTCAGAACCCCACCCTCACGGAGAACCTAAAATTTTGGCAATTAGAGATTATTGTGAAATGATTTGCAAACAGTTTCTCTTGTCAAACCTTATTTCATCCTAATCATAAACTCACTAACTTCCAAACCCCTCCCACTAAGAAAATCAAACCTTCTATACTAAAATACAGGCCTAACTTTATTGGCATTTATCATCAAAGACTTCCCAGAGCAACCAGATCCCTGCTCTCTCCATACTCTGAAGAATTATATTTATAAAATTAATGTATCATAATATGAAAAAGGCCAAACTGTAAAACACAAAACTACCATAAAAATTGTACCAACCTAACTGACTTATCCTTATGGACTCAGTTTATCCAGATAACAAATTTCCTCAACCTTGAACAGAAACAAAACTGTGATGCCATTTTTTTGCGAGAGGCTTATTCATTTTTCTTCTTGTTTGTGGGCCAAGGTATTCCCCTTACTCTTACAATGAATGTTGCTTGATTGATGCAATATCCAGACTTGAACCTGATTTATAAAGTTGTAGATATTAATTCCTAAATAATCACTATTATAAATATTCGACATATCCATAATACTAATAAAACTTATAGGTTTTAGGTTTTTCCAATAACTAACTAAAGTGGAATATTTTGAATGCATGTAAAATTATTGGTTATTTTCAAGCGATAACCCATAATTATTAGTTATAATGATTTTTTTTATATTTCTCTAATTAAATTTTTAGTTAACCTTCATAAAGATTACACATTCCAGGGAGGAATTGGTTTCAAACTATCAGTGTCCAATATTTTCAACCAACAATTGTAGCATTGAGAAGTACGTCAATTTATTTATATTGTCTTATCCCTTACATCCCTGGCTTGTTCATGACAAAAAATAGTCTAATGCTATATTTATCTATCTGTTTGAGAGAGAAGATAGAAGAGAAATCGAGCGAGAAATATATAGAGAGCTAGAGCGAGGACAAAAAGTCCGTAGATCAAATATTGTAGAGGCTATATAAGAATAGAAAATCTCCATATTTCTTCAGAAACTTATAAACACTCACTTACATTACAAAACATTGAAAAGCGAAAATATCAACATTTATATAATGTAGCGGGACAAAGGATCTAAAAAACCAGCCATGTGACGTCATAAAAATGATTTAGATAAGAGGAGAAGTGAGAAAGAAAACAACTAAAAAAGATATGGATAATCCCTCATTTTTGTGACGTCACATGGCTGATTTTTGAGACATTTTGTCCCGCTACCATATAATATAATCAAACTCATACGAATTCGACCCTGTCCTATATTCATTTATAGGTTATTCAGCGTAGCGTATTCGGGAACACAGTAATAGTGTCTGACTGATTATGACGTAACAAAAAAAATTAGCCAATGAGAGGCCGTTATTGACCAATGGTAAAATTTATAGTGGCGTCTCATTGGCTAATTTTTTTTGTTACGTCATAATCACTCAGACACTATTACTGTGTTCCGTATTCGGTAAATTATTCGAAATGAAAAAAAAAGAGTAACATTTTTTGAAATAGTTCGCAACCTTAAATGCAATTTATATAATTTGCTAGAATTAAATAAATTTAATGTATTGCATATTTTTTTGCTAATTTAAATTTAATTGTATTTTTTCATTTTATGACAAGACTTTATAAAAACGACTGGTTCGGAATACAATAAACAACTTACTAATTATTTTTTTTTAATTTCAGAAAAAATGAAGTTGGCTGCATTTTCCCTGGTTGTCCTATCCCTCGTGGTATGCTCTCAGGCCTTTATGGCAGGTAAAGTTTTGATAAAAAACTATTCAGTTAGAAATCTTTCTCAACCCAATTTAAAAGGAAAACGTCTACTTTATCATTCCGAAATATATTTCAAGTAAAAGTTTGATAATGGAGATATTATTACTTGTATGGTTCATGTTCTCTAACAAAGGGTAACTTGCAGCGGGCTAAAATAACCAACTGACCAATAAATGAGTTACATGTTAACAACCTAAATTTAGCAACTGATATTTCATTCTTATTCATAAGATATACTACTCTTCTTACTTAACCTAACCTAACTTAAACAAATAAAAAAGTTTGTTGTGGTTCATATGCAGTTTAACTTACTGGTCTTGGATAGGATTTAATCCATTTAATCTTGGATTTAATCCATTTTTATCGTAGGTATTGTCATTCTTGCACAGAGTAATGACCTCTAGGAACAATATTTAGGAAAATCATTTACCAGTCTGGCCTCGAATCCGGTGGATAAGAACCGGTTCTCATCTATACGAAAAAACTATGTATAGCATCATATTATATCCAGCTTTCTACGAATATAAAAAATGTACAATCATAAGATTAAAGCCAGTTTTTTAGTCCGTGCCTTTGGCACCTCGGGGCTAAAAAAACTGGTTGTACATTCCAATTCGCGGAAAGCTGTTTATAAAACGATGCGAGAAATAACTATTACCAGTATGGCTTCGAATCCGATTTATTTCCGCTGGATTATAATCGGTTCTAAATCATTATGTTTCGTATTGCATTATAGAAAGTTTTCCACGAAAAATAAAATACAAATCATAGATCCCCTACTATATAAGCATGGACCTTCGGTCTTTTTCTAAGCCAACATTACTGAGCTAAAACAATCACATTTTTAATTTTACTATCCGTTGATAGCTGTCTATAATACGATAAGTTTCCTGGAGCGTATGTAACCTGAGTTCTGTTCCAATTAATGCTAATCATAGCATTATAGAATACACAAATCTTGTTATATATGGATTAGTTTCCGTTACTCAATTATCTTTTTGCCTGTATTCCTATAGAATTATTTTTCCGGTAAGGCTTTGAAACCGATTAATATCCGCTGGATTCGAACCTGTTAACAGTCATAATGAAAAACCATGCACATCATCATGACAATTTTCACAAATATTTGAAAAATCAAGAATATAAATAATTCAGTTTTGAGGGCCGGAACTCGGCCCTTCGAGGTTAACAAAACAGGTTTTAATCTTATAAATATTCATTTAAATATCCGCAGAAAGCTGTATATAATACGATGCGATAAATAATTATTCTCGTATCCAATCGAATCCGGTGGATAGGAACCGGTTCTCATCCATACGAAAAAACTATGTCTAGCATCATATTATATCCAGCTCTCTACGAATATAAAAATGTACAATCATAATATTAAAACCAGTTTTTTAGTCCATGCCTTCGGCACCTCGGGACTAAAAAACTGGTTTTCATCTTATAATTGTACATTTTTTATCTGCGGAAAGCTGTTTATAATACGATGCGATAAATAACTATTACCAGTATGGCTTCGAATCCGATTAATTTCCGCTGGATTATAACCGGTTCTAAATCATCATGTTTCTTATTGCAATATAGAAAGTTTTCCACGAAAAATAAAATACAAATCATAGATCCCCTACTTTATTGGTCTTTTTATAAGCCAACAATACTGAATTAAAACATTCACATTTTTTAATTTTACTATCCGTTGATAGCTGTCTATAATACGATACATTTATAAGATCGTATGTAACCTGATTTCTGTTCTAATTGATGGCTAATCATAGCATAATAAAATACACAAATCTTGTTATATAAGGATTAGTTTCCGTTACTCAATTATGATTTCGTCTGTATTTCTATAGAATTAGTTTTCCGATAAGGCTTTGAAACCGATAAATATCCGCTGGATTTGAACCTGTTCTTAGTCATAATGAAAAACCATGCACATCATCATGACAATTTTCACAAATATTTGAAAAATCAAGAATATAAATAATTCAGTTTTGAGGGCCGGAACTCGGCCCTTCGAGGTTAACAAAACATGTTTTAATCTTATAATTTTTCCTTTAAATATCCGCGGAAATCTGTATATAATACGATGCGATAAATAATTATTATGATTTTTACATTTTTTCCTGAACGCCTTTTCGCTTTTGTAGTTTTTAATTAATTTCTTTTATGATTTAGAGAAAAATTTTCAGTTTCCGAGAAGAGGTAAAAAGAGTGTTTGAAATTTCCTTTTCCTATTTAGTTTTTTTAGAGTAGTTTTCTGAAAAGAAAAAAAAACTAAAAAGAATAGAACAAAATTTTCCAGTGTGACTTCAAAACTGATTAATATCCGCTGAAAAATCATGTAAAGCACCGTATTGCAGATAATTTTCCACGAATATTAAAATAAAATAAATAAATAAATACAAGTATTGTTAGCCCCGTGTAGCCGAATGCCTGTGCTAACAAAACTATTTTAATTTTTCAATTTAATATCCGCAGAAAAATGTCTATAATACGATGCGATATATAACTATTCTGATTTGCTAGTTTAGTTTGTAGAACAGTTTTTTTGATATTTTATATTGCTCATGATTTTAACGATTTTTCTTTGCTAGCAACATGAGGCCCAAATGAGGCCTCTAGGGGCATTCTAATGAGTAAAGAAACCTTCCACCCTTACCCAAAATAGTTTCCAAAAACCTTTAATATAAAATCTTTGCTGTAAAGGAGACACACAGAAATATAGACAAACACACATCCTACTTCTTCAGGAAGGGAGGACATGGGGCTGTTTGTCACAATAGTCCCCAAAGTTTTATAATAACGTTTTTTTATCCATTGGCTTAACACTTTTGAGGATTTTTATTGAACTTTCATTTGTTTGTGGTCATTGAGTCAAGTGTCCAAATTTTTTAACCAATAATTGTAATCTACAGAGGGGGTAATCGTGTGCATCATTACTGGGAATGTACATCAATTGCACGGTCTTTGTCTTTTAAAACCCACCTACGCGGTTTTTAAAAGGGAAGCTTTTCTATAATTAAGGTCGGTCCGTCCGTCCGTCCGGAACGGATAGCTTTTCCCGTTAATTTAGGCATGTTAGAATTGTCTTATTGATTTCAAACTTTAAATGTTGATTCCTGTAGTAGAAAGGTACGGTCTATAAATCGTAGCAACTCTATAATCATTACCAGAATGTCCGTACGTCCATTTTAAACATGTTGATTTTTTAAAATTTTTTAACAACAAATTTTTATATGATCTAATTATCCGATTGATCTAATTTTTTATATACTGATTCCTGGGACAACAAAATATAATATTAAAAGCGAAGCAACTCTATAATCAAGTCTTAAAAATGTAAGTATGTTCATAAACATTATCCTGTATCAGGCAGTTTTTCAACAAATTTACTTACAATTTTGCTACGACTCTTATATATTTACATTCTGATTTTTCAGTCCTGACACTAAACAAGTGTGTTAATGTCCGTTTGTCCTACTGTTTCAGAGCTTCGCTTTTGTGGATGTTGTCAACCTTGTTAACCCTAGTTATCAAGTAGCTGTTCTTTTAAAATGGAAACAATGTTTTTTTTATTTAGTTTTCTTTTTGTTTTTGTAAACAAATAAAAATGTTGTTTTTTTCTCCAGAATTGTTTATAGAGATTTTTTTTAGTTTTAGCGATTATTTACATTCAAAAGACATTATTTTCAATTTTATGTAAAAGGAAATGTAAGTAACATCATAGATAAACAATGGACAAGATTTTGCTAGGTGATGGAATTATAAGCTAGATTTTGTTAGGTAAAGGGTGTATACTTATAGTCCCTTTCGTGGTAACGTCCTTTAAGGGGCGTGTTCTTCCTATTTTCACAGTAGCTTTTCTTCTATTTCTAGCCCCTGAGGGGGGGGCTCTAACCCTGCGGGGCCGATTGCCTAACCAAATATAACCTTTCAAAAGCCATTTCAAAATACGACGAATCGCCCCTGAAGGAGAGTTGCCACGAAAGGGACTATATCCGATAAAGGACATTAGTAGTCTTCCTTGTGTAAGAATTTGTCAGACAAAGGACATAAGTCACCTCTCTTAAGTTGGATTTTGTTAGATGAAGGACATAAATAGCCTTCCTTAGACCAATTTAAAGTGACTTCTGTCCTAATTAGAAATGACTTCGTTTCCTTCCATGATACATGACAGCATATATAACAATAAGGATGAAAACATCCATAAAAGCGAAGCTCTGAAACGTTAGGACAAACGAATATTAACACTTGTAAAGTGTCAGAACTGATTAATCAGAATATAAATTATATCTTTATTATATGTGGACAAATATTACCAAATTTCTGGTGGAAAAGTTTTTAAGCCAACCAATGCGGAAACATGTTCCCTTTCACCCTGTAATATTCCTATGTAAGACCTACTAAACTAATGGGTCTATTGCTGACTACTTTAAGATGCTTAACATCGTTGTAAGCTTGGTTCTAAAGTTGTAAGCAAACTCATAAATATTTGCTCATTGGATATATCATTACTTGGATGTTGCACCAGATTTTCATGAACTCTGATAATGTGATGCTCGCAGCTGCCTAAAATAAAGATACTCCCCATCCCCTCCCTTTACCCATCCCCTCCCCTCCTACTGAATGAACGATCTGACCAACAAATCAGGTCCATTTTAGCAAACTAAGTTCCTGTCATAATATCCACCTATACTCTACTAAATCCATTGTAAAGTAGACCCTTCGAAAAATAAGTCGAAAGGTTTCGTGATTTTTTTATTAGGCATAAATTCGTTGTTAATTGGCAAATCTAATTATAATTTTCAAGCATAGTTTAAGCAATCATTATGCTTCTGTCATTAAATTTTACTATCTTAATTAAATGTTATACAACAAAATAACATTTTTCGATAATTTAGGCATGTTATAATTGTCCTAAGGAATTCAAACTTTGCATGGTAAATCTGCAGTAGTTAGGTACGATTTAGAAAGCGTAGCAACTTTATAATCGTTACAAGAATGTCCGTACGTCCATTTTTAACAAAACTTTTTGATGTGATATAATTACCCGAGTGATCTGATTTTTGGAGTACTGATTCCTAGGACAACAAAGTACAATGTTATAATCGAATCATCTTTATAATCAAGCCCTAAAAATGTAAGTATGTCCTTAAACATTATTCTGTATTTATGCAGTGTTAATGTTTGTTTATCCTACCGTATTAGAGCTTCGATTTTATGGATGCTGCCATCCTTGTTTATCAATATTTCAAAAAGGTTTCGTGATTTCTAAGTATTATTGCACATTTATCAACTGAACATCTTCGCTTTTATTCATTTTGTATGTTTTAGTGCTTCGCTACTTATGGATGTTATTATCCTTGTTTTTATCATTTCTTTCATTCTTCCGAAAATAAAAACCTAAATTAAATGAATCATTAATTAATTAACGTCATTAGGAAACGCAGGGAAGGAAGGAGACTTTGGGACGTTTATTACACTAGTCCCTAAAGTTTTATAATAAAGTTTTCTTATTCATTTGCTTATCAACTTCGGGGGCATAAAATAAATTTTGATTGGTTGGTTTATTAAGACGGGTATCTAAACATTTCAACCACTAATTATAATCTACAGAAAGTGTAATCATGTTTATTACAATTGGGGATGTACATCAATTTATCGGCCATTGTCTTATCCCTTTAGATCCCTGAAGAAACGGAAGGGAAATCAAATGTGAGACTATTATTAATTCTTTTCAAACAAGGATGACAACATTGAGCGAAGCTCTAAAATTAGAGAGTACGACAAACGAACATAAACACTTGTAGTAAAGTGTCAGATCTAAATAAGTAGAATATTAAGTTCATTTAAGCTAGTCTTCGCAAAGTTATAAATGTAAATATGCAAATGTGATAAAATTACTAATTAAAAAGTAAAACAGCATGGACGTACGGACTAGTAGCGATTCCAGAGTTGTTACGCTTTCTAATGAGAACCTATTTGTTACAGGAATCATCATGCAAAGATTGAAGTCGATAGAACAGCGGCACTGACAGACATACGGACAGACCCTAATTATAGATAAGCTTCTCTTTAAAAAAGATTAAGAATTTGAAAGTGAGAAATATTATGTTTAGTTTTGAAACATTTGTTTTGCTATCATCCTAGAGGTCAAAGGATGCCAGAAAATTTTAGTAGGTCATCCATGTAAAAAACCCGAATATTTTGATAGACATAAAGATGACGTAATAGACTAGATATAAGAGAGAGAGAGAGAGAGAGAGAGAGAGAGAGAGAGAGAGAGAGAGAGAGAGAGAGAGAGAGAGAGAGAGAGAGAGAGAGAGAGAGAGAAGAGAGAAGAGAAATCGAGCGAGAAATAGACAGAGAGCTAGAGCGAGGACAAAAGTCCGTCGATCAGATATTGTAGAGGCTATATAAGAATAAAAAATCTCCATATTTCTTCAGAAACTTATAAACACTCACTAACATTACAAAACATTGAAAAGCGAAAATATCAACATTCACATAATGTAGAGGGACACAGTATCTCAAAAATCAGTCATGTGACGTCATAAAAATGATGTAGATGAGAGGAGAAGTGAGAAAGAAAACAACTAAAAAAGAGATGGATAATCCCTCATTTTTGTGACGTCACTTGGCTGATTTTTGAGACACTTTGTCCCGCTACCATATATTTATTAAACTTTTACGAATTCGACCCTGTCCTATATTCATTTAAATGTTATTCAGCGTATTCGGTAAATTATTGGAAATGAAAAAAAGAGCCACATTTTTTGCAATAGTTCGCAATCAGACAATCTTAAATGCAATTTATTTAATTTGCTGAAAATTGAATAAATTTAATGTATTGCATATTTTTTGCTAATTTAAATTTAATTGATTTTTTTTTCATTTTAGGACAAGACTTCAAATTTAAAATAAAACCGACTGGTTAAAAATACAATAAACTACTGCATGACTAAATAATTTTTTTAAATTTCAGAAAAAAATGAAATTAGCTGCATTTTCTCTGGTTGTCCTTTCCTTCGTTGTATGCTCTCAGGCCTTTATGGCAGGTAAAGTTTTGATAAAAAACTATTCAGTTAGAAATCTAATTCTCAACCCAATTTAAAAGGAAAAAGTCTACTTCATCATTCCGAAATATATTTCAAATAAAAGTTTGCTAATGGAGATATTATTACTTGGATGTTTCATGTTTTCTAACAAAGTGAAACTTGCACCGGGCTAAAATTACCAACTGACCAAATAAATGATTCCCATGTTAACAACCTAAATTTAGCAACTGATATTTCATTCATACCTATAAATGGAACAACGATTCCTAACTCGCAAGGTTTTATTATTGCTAAGATATACTGACCCTGTGAGAGGGTGGGTCGATTTTGGAATTTCATATTAGTAGACATTGGCAAGAGTTACTGGGCCAATATAAAACCTTGTGAAACTTGAAAGGTTTTGGGCGGGCACATTTTAAACATTACAAAAAACCTTTCAAGTTTCACATGGTTTTATATTGGCCCAGTAACCCTTGCCAATGTCTACTAATGTGAAAATTCCAAAAAGCTTGCAAATCGACCCGCCCTCTAACCCTATCTTAACCTAACCTAACATAAACTAATCAAAAAGTTTGTTTTTGGTACATATGCATTAAATTTAATCCATTTAATCTTGGATTTTATTCATTTTGTTTCCGTAGGTATTGTCATTCTTGCACAGAGTAATGACCTCTAAGAACAATATTTAGGAAAATCATTTACCAGTCTGGCCTCGAATCCGCCGGATAAGAACCGGTTCTCATCCATACGAAAAAACTATGTCTATCATCATATTATATCCAGCTTTCTACGAATATAGAAATGTACAATCATAATATTAAAGCCAGTTTTTTGCCTATGCCTTCGTCACCTTGGGGCTAAAAAAAAACTGGTTTTAATCTTATAATTGTACATTCTATATCCGCGGAAAGCTGTTTACAATACGATGCGAAGAATAACTATTACCAGTATGGCTTCGAATCCGATTAATTTTCGCTGGATTATAACCGGTTCTAAATCATCCTGTTCCGTATCGCATTATAGAAAGTTTTCCACGAAAAATAAAATACAAATCATAGATCCCCTACTTTATTGGTCTTTTTATTAGCCAACGTTACTGTATGAAACTGTATTTTTAATTTTACTATCCGTGGATAGCTGTCTATAATACGATACATTTCCTAGATCGTATGTAACATGATTTCTGTTCTAATTGATGGTTAATCATAGTATTATAAAATACACAAAGCTTGTTATATTAAATTATTTTTCTTTACTCAATTATCTTTTTGCCTGTATTCCTATAGAATTATTTTTCCGGTAAGGCTTTAAAACCGTTATCAGTCATAATGAAAAACCATGCACAACATCAAGACAATATTCACGAATATTTGAAAAATCAAGAATATAAATAATTTAGTTTTAAGGGCCGGAACCTGGCCCTTCGAGGTTAACAAAACAGGGTTTAATCTTAAAAAATATTCATTTAAAAATCCACGGAAAGTTGTATATAATACGATGCGATAAATAATTATTATGATTTTTACATTTTTTCCTGAACGCCTTTTTGCTTTTGTAGTTATAATTTAATTAATTTCTTTTATGATTTAGAGAAAAATTTTCAGTTTCCGAGAAGAGGTAAAGAGATTGTTTGAAATTTCCTTTTCCTATTTAGTTTTTTTAGAGTAGTTTTCTGAATAGAAAAAAATAGAATAGAACAGAACAAAATTTTCCAGTGTGACTTCAAAACCGGTTAATATCCGCTGAATGAGAACAGATTTGGAGCCATACTGAAAAATCATGTAAAGCACAGTATTGCAGATAATTTTCCACGAATATTAAAATAAAATAAATAAATACAAATATTGTTAGCCCCATGTAGCCGAATGCCCGTGCTAACAAAACTATTTAAATTTTTCAATATAATATCCACAGAAAACTGTCTATAATACGATGCGATAAATAACTATTCTGATGCTAGTTTAGTTTGTAGAACAGGTTTTCTTGATTAAAAAATATAATAGAATATAATTAGTTCTTAAATTTTTTAATACCCAAACAAGGATGACAACATCCATAAAAGCGAAGCTCTGAAATGGAAGGACAAACCAATATTAACACTTTTAGAGTGTCAGAACTAAATAAACTGATTATTAATGAATGAGTTTATATGTACAAAATTGTAAGTAAATTTGTTGCAAAACTAATTAAATACATGATACTGTTTAAGGACATACTGACGTTCTTAGGACTTGATTATAGAGATGCTTCGCTTATCACACTGTACCTTGTTGTTATAGGAATCAGTATTCAAAGAATCAGATAAAAAGGATAATTTTAACATAAAAAAGTTTGTTGTCAAAAAAGTAAAAAAATCAACTTGTTTTAAATTGATGCACGGACTTTCTGGTTGCAATTATAGAGTTGCTGCGCTTTCTAAGTCGTACCTAACTTTTACAGGAATCAGCATACAAAGTTTTAAATCGATAGGACAATTCTAACCTGTTTAAATTAACGAAAAGAGCTAACTTTAACGGACGGACGGACTTACGGACCTACCATAATCAAAGAAAAGCTCATTTTAAAAAGAAAACTACTTAATGATTCGATATTAAATTTTCCTTATTGCACATGATTTTTAACAGGGGCGTCCAAGCTTTTTATTTTGGGGGGGGTAAAATTTTTTTAAGGGGGGGGTAATTTGGTTTTGGGGGGGGTAAAATGGCGCGCGAAGCGCGCCGCAAATTTTTTTTACCCCCCCCAAGATTTTTACCCCGGGGGTAAAATTTGCTTGGGGGGGGTAATTACCCCCCCTGAAATCTGTTGGCAGGGGTAAAATTTGTTTACCCCCCCCAAAATTTACCCCCGGGGTAAAATTTTTGGGGGGGGTAATTTAAATTTTATAAAAAATTTAGTATTAAAAATGCGCGCGAAGCGCGCAAAAATTTTTTTTGTTAAAGATTTTCTATTTTGAGGGGAGTATTTACCCCCCCAAAATGGTTTGGGGGGGGTAAATACCCCCCCCAAAATCGTTGGGGGTGCCTACGGCACCCCCAAGGTAGGGGTAATTTTTTTTTGGGGGGGTATTGTTCACAAAATTTTGGGGGTGCCTACGGCACCCCCAAAATCGTTTGGGGGAGCCAAATGGCCCATTACCCCCCCCCTTGGACGCCTATGATTTTTAAGATTTTACTTTGCAAGAAACATAAGGCCCTATGAGGCCTCTAGGGGCACTTTAAAGAGTAAAGAAACAACCTTCCACCCTTACCCAAAATAGTTTCCAATAACCATTAAAATCTTTGCTGTAAAGGAGACACACAGAAGTATAGAAACACACATCCTACTCCTTCAGGAAGGGAGGACATTGGGCTGTTTGTCACAATAGTCCCCAAAGTTTTATAATAACGTTTTTTTATCCATTGGCTTAACACTTTTGAGGATTTTTATTGAACTTTCATTTGTTTGTGGTCATTGAGTCAAGTGTCCAAATTTTTTAACCAATAATTGTAATCTACAGAGGGGGTAATCGTGTGCATCATTACTGGGAATGTACATCAATTGCACGGACTTTGTCTTTTAAAACCCACCTACGCAGTTTTTAAAAGCGAAGCTTTTCTATAATTAAGGTCGGTCCATCCGGAACGGATAGGTACGATTTAGAAATCGTAGCAACTCTATAATCATTACCAGAATGTCCGTACGTCCATTTTAAACATATTGATTTTTTTACTTTTTTAACAACAAATTTTTATATGATCTAGTTTTCCAATTGGTCTGATTTTTGGTATACTGATTCCTTGGACAACAAAATATAATATTTAAAGCGAAGCAACTCTATAATCAAGTCTTAAAAATGTAAGTATGTTCATAAACATTATCCTGTATCAAGCAGTTTTTCAACAAATTTACTTACAATTTTGCTTTGACTCTAATACATTTGCATTCTGATTATTCAGTTCTGACAATATACAAGTGTGTTAATGTCTGTTTGTCCTACTGTTTCAGAGCTTCGCTTTTATGGATGTTGTCATCCTTGTTTTATTAGGTCCAAGGAAGTTATTTTTTTGACTATTTTGAGTCTCCAAATAGAAATGTCCCAGTCCAAAAGTACAATCACAATTTGGTACCAAAATTATGTCATCCTTGATAACCCTAGTTCATAGTTATCAAGTAGCTGTTGTTTTAAAAGGGAAACAATGTGTTTTTTTTATTTAGTTTTCTTTTTGTTTTTGTAAACAAATAAAAATGTTGTTTTTTCTCTAGAATTCTGTATAGAATTATTTTTAGTTTTAATATTTACATTCAAAAGACATTATTTTCAATTTTATGTAAAAGGAAATGTAAGTAACAGCATATATAAAAAAATGGACAGGATTTTGCTAGGTGATGGACTGATAAGCTAGATTTTACTAGGTGATGGACTGATAAGCTAGATTTTGTTAGGTAAAGGGTGTACAGTGGTCACGCCCTTTAAGATGCATTTCTTCCTATTTGCACATTAGCTTTTCTACTATTTCTAGCCTCTGATGGGGGGGGGGGGGGGCTCTAACCCTGCGGGGCCGATTGCCTAACCAAATATAACCTAACCTAACCTAAAATAACATATCAAAAGCCATTTTCAAAATACGACAAATCGTCCCTTAAGAGGAGTTGCCACGAAAGGGACGATATCCGATAAAGGACATTAGTAGTCTTCCTTATGTAAGAATTTGTCAGACAAAGGACATAAGTCACCTCTCTTAAGTTGGATTTTGTTAGATGAAGGACATAAAAAGCCTTCCGTAGACCAATTTACAGTGACGTCTGTCCTAATGGCTTCGTTTCCTTTCCATGATAGAAGGAACTATAGAAGGCATCGAAAGTAACAGCATATATAATAATAAGGATGACAACATCCAAAAAGCGAAGCTCTGAAACGTTAGGACAAACGAATATTAACACTTGTAAAGTGTCAGAACTGAATAATCAGAATATAAATTATAAATGTATAAAAGTCGAACGAATCAAAATTGTAAGTAAATCTGCTGAAAAACTGGCTTAAATACATGGACATACTTACATTTTTAGGACTTGATTATAGAGATGCTTCGCTTAAAACAATGTACTTTGTTGTTCTAGGAATCAGTATTTAAAAAATCAGACCAATCGGATAATTACATCCCATAAAAAATTGTTGTTAAAATAGTTAAAAATATTAAAAATGGACGTACGGACATTCTGGTAGCAATTAAAAAGTTGCTGCGCTTTCTAAGTCGTACCTGGAATCAGCATACAAAGTTTGAAATCGATTGGACAATTTTAACCTGTTTAAATTAACGAAGAGAGCTAACTTTAACGGACGGACGTACGGACCTATCCTAATTATAGAAAAGCCTCGCTTTTAAAAAATGAACCTTGCAGGTTATAGAGAAGCTGCACCACAAGAATATATTGTTAAAATGTACAATCCTAATAATATCCCCTCTTAAGATAAATTATATTATTTTAAATTGATTCTTAATAAAAAGTTTGTATTGTTGTGTTATTAGTTTTTATATTCATTATATATATTTTTTTTCTATTTTTCTATTTTTTAGGTAGGTAAACTTTAAAATGGCAAACATATCAATTTAGGAATTATAGCAAAAAAAGGATAACAACATTCATAATTAAGCGAGGCTCTAAAATTAGATAGATTAGTCATGGTAGTAGATTACATTTTAAATCACAAATGTAAGATCCTAATATTTGTTATTTTATAAAATTTTTTGTAGACAGGTAAAATTATTGTGTTTTGATGGTGTAGGGTAAATCCAAATGTACTCTTCATCTTACCTCCTTCTTTTATGTCTCAATGACATAAATCACAGATAGGGGGGGGGGGTATACATTGGACTGTAAATTACAAATGTACTTAAAGTTTTTTATTTTCTTCGAATGCTTAAAAAGTTTGGGGACTTCTTGGTTCAAGACCAGTGGTGACCAAACTTTTCAACCGATAATTTACAGAAAAGGGTGAATTTGTTTATTATCATTGGAGATGTACATAAATCTATTTCCCATTGTCTTATCTCTTAAGAATCCTGCACAAATTTATATTTAGTTAGTATAATAAATTACAATTTATATTACAAATAATTTTAATTTTCATAATAGGTATTTAGATAAGCTGCTTTTATTTTTAGAAAAAAATTGTTAGGTCATTTCTATATTTTTTTTCTTGTTTTTAGTGAGAAACATGAATTATCTGGGCAACATGGCACGACCAAGATATCTTCCTTCTACGGTTATTGAAAAGGTTATTGTTATACAAATTCACCCTTGTTTATAAAGTAGTAAGTTTTTGTCTGTAGCTTAAGATTTTGATGACTCCTGAACCAATTAAATTCTTCATTTTATGGAAGCTTCTTATAGGTACCTGGATAGAATAAACTATTTCATTACTCCTTGAATCAAGAACAACTAGATGCTAGGAGCGCAGCTACAAGTATTAAAAAAAGCGAAATGCAAACAAGGCAAGGCTGAAACTTATACTCTTCTTTATATAGACATATGTCTGCGGATATCAAAAATTATATGATTAAAACCAGTTTTGCAAACCCCGAGTTTCTGAAACATATATATTATTTTCTAGGTGGACTACGACATTTAAAGAATGCTTCCTGCAATGTTTTCTTGAGAATGGATATATTATTATTTGGATCTTACACCAGATTATCATGCACTCTAATGAAGTGAGCCTTGTAGTGGGCTAAAATAACGATCTCTTCATCCCCCTTTAACCACTCCTTACAATATGAGCAAACTGAGCAATAAGTGTTGTCCATGTTAGCAACCAAAATTGTCATAATATCCATGTATATTCTACATTAATTCTTTCTTGAGTGTATCAGATAACCCCAATTTTTAGATACCAAAAGTACCAGAATTGAATGAGCCAGTTTGGGGCAAAGCTGCTCGGAGTAATACAAGACTTGCCATCGGCAGATATGCCACTTCAAGGTTCATAGATAGATAGATAGATAGATAGATAGATAGATATATAGATAGATAGATAGATAGATAGATAGATAGATAGATAGATAGATAGATAGATAGATAGATAGATAGATAGATAGATAGATAGATAGATAGATAGATATATAGATAGATAGATAGATAGATAGATAGATAGTAGGGTCAATCAGGGATCTTAAGGGATAAGACAATCAATAATAAATTTTTGTTAAGTATGAACCCCCAATAATGATAATCAAAACTTAAAAAAAATTATTGATGGAAATGATACTGATAGTTTGAACATCCCAATCAAGATTTATTTAAACTCTCCAAAATTCTTTAGCCAACAAAAAATAGAACATATTTATAACACTTTGGGGACCATCATAATTTATAGTAAAATGTTCACTCCCAGTTTACAGAAAATATACTAAGACAGAAAGGAAGACATCCTTTTATACAAGTAACAGGATCTGTAAGTGTCTGTCTGTCTGATGGGTTTATGCTAATTTATTTATGGTTTTGAGTCTTTGGATGTGTTTAGGCTATTTTTCTGACCATCTCAACATTATTGTATGTAGATCCTATAGATTTTGGGGATACATTCCAAGGAGTAAGGGAGGGGACAATGGATCAAATATTCAATCTTTAGTATTCTCATACTTAGGTACTGGCTTAAAGGGAATGTGCAAGAATTTAACAGGTTCTGACTTTGGGTACTAGCGCATCTTTGCCGCTAACTCGCTGAGTTAGTTTTGAATATAGCAGACAGAAAAATTTGTTATGAGATGGCTGGTTTTAACAATTTTTTTGTTCCAAAAAATATCATTTCATAGTTAAAATCTTTGTTGTGATATTTGTGTAATAAACAATCTAAGAACCCTTAAATTTAATTCTTGTATATAGTGGCATTTCAAAATTTTTAATATGGGGTGAACGAGTTCCAGCGACAATACTAATAATTAATTACAGAATGGTTACGTCAGTCTGATGTACTAGTAATCTAATTTTCAAATGAATGCTTTTTTTTCTTATTTTATAGTTTTCTAAATTTGATTAACACACCCTATACAATTTTCTTCAAATTATCTGGATAAATCTAGATTTCATGGCCTTTTAGCAAAAACTCTTAAATTGAATTAATTCCCATTGTCCCCTCACTTACTCCCTGGAAGCATCCGCTATTAATAGATAGGCTTCGTCCCTAGATGCCTTTAGGGGATCTTAATGTAGATGGGGTAAGGTCTACCCCCTATTTTTAATTTGAGTTTCAAAAAGAAAAAGTAAAAAAATATTTGTTTAGGGTGGAGGGATCATTTTTTATTGGAAGGGTAAATAATCAAAAACCATCACTGTATATGAGAACCATACCGGTTAGCAAGATCCTTTGGTAAAAACAGACACACACACACAGACACAGATCCTGTAACTTATATGCCAGGATAGATAATTTATAGTTTGATCAGAAAAAGAAAACACATTGATAGATAGATGAATAGTAAGATGGCTTTGAAATACTCTGGATAAGAACCGGTTCTCAGCCATACCAAAAAATTATGTATAGCATTGTTTCATAGCCAATTTTCCACAAATATCAAAATAAATTTTATAAGATTAATTAAAGAGTTTTTTTGGTCAGGGCCTTCGGCCCCTCGGGGCAACCAAACTGATTTTAATCTTACGATTTTTCATTTTAATTTCCGCGGAAAACTGTCTATAAAACGATATATAATCATAATCTTATTTGCTATTGTTTTAGATATGGAAATGATGAGAATGAAGAAGATGATATTGAATATATTCCTGCTATTTACATTGGCCGTTAAATTTTAATAAAAAAATACAAAATCGAATGAATGGACATTGGACACATACAAATTCAATATTATAATACAAAAAAATATTATTTATAGTCTAAAAGAATAATAGCTTATTTAAATTTTATAAATCTTTACTTAACAAGCAGTCAGATTTTAACGTAGTAATTTTCAATAGAAACGACGACTTTTAAAATATTCCTAGATTTAAGACGACATTTGTAACCATATTTTGTAACTTTATTATATTTATATTAACTCTTACAATTGTGTAAAAGAAAAGTTGTTTTATTGTATAACTCAAAAATAGTTATATTAACTCAATAATATTTGAATTTTTATCTATTATTAATGTAAGGGAATCAATATTTAAGAATATGTTTAGAATAGTTATTTATTGCCTCGTATAATAGACAGCTTTCCGCTGAAAGTAATATGAAAATATATATGATTAATTGAGTTTTGTTCGCCCAAAACAACAAAACTGATTTTTATTGTAACAGCCCTAGAAAATTGTCTGTTATACTATACAATACATGATTTTTTAGAATGGTTCAGAACCGGTTCTAAACCAACGGATATTAATCAGTTTTGAAGCCATACTAGAAAAATGATAATAAGAAAAACCCTTATTTTAGAATTCCTTGTGTTTATATTTGTGTCAACATGTAAAAATATCAAATATATTTAGATATCAATAAAAAAAAGTTTGATTATTCAAGATTAGAGTAAAAAACTAGAGGGAGAAAGGGTTAAATACCTCCATCTCCCCATCGCAATCACCTTGTGCACCCTTTCTATTGGGTCATTGAAAATCAACCAATGGTGTCACTTATATTAACACCGCAAAGTAGCAGAAAATAATTTAGAAGCAGACAAAAGATGTCTTTGAAAAAGGAAGGGAGGTAGTTGTCTGTATATAAATCTATAGATCTGTTTATCCAACAAGGATGACAACATCCAGCGAAGCACAAAAAATCATGGATAATAATACGGACAAGAAGATTTAAAGAACATTTGTTGAATAATAAATTTGTAGAGAAAAAATCTCATGTATTTTTATATTCTTTGATAATAATATTTTGTATGATGACTGACAGGTCAAAATAAATTACAAAATGGTTGCTCAGAACAACGGAAAATTTAATTTTGAAAATCAAACCAAAAACACCAAAGATATGGGGGAAATATGTAAATAATAGAAAAGTAGCTGAAAACCTGCCTGCTGCCCGACCGCCATGGATATTTCATACTTAATTATGCATTATAATGATGAGAATGTCGAAAAGATGTTTCAGTCAACACGTTTCAGACATTCCGAATTATAGAGTAGCTTCGCTACTAAAAAAAGTCCTCCTTATATAAAGAAAAAAATAGAAGAGCAATAATACTAATTAAGAGCCAAAAAGTAAAATCAATTATAAGAACTCATACTGACGTAGATGATGTTAATTAATGGCTATTGTTTTTAGCAAATTAACTGAACAGACGGACGTCCTATTGTTTTTATATAAGGTTTATACAACACCCAAAATAGTTATAAACCTTCACTGGAAGCTTCATTGTTGAACGTTCCAGCAGCCATCGAGATATTAAGCTACATACATCCTGTAACTTTACTATATGGGACGGGACAAAGTGTCAATCAGTCATGTGACGTCATAAGAATGAAAGATTATCTTTCTTTTTTTAGTTGTTTTGTTTCCCACTTCTCAGCTCATCTCTCGCATTTTTATGACGTCACATGACTGATTTTGAGACACTTTGTCCCATTTCTTACTATAATGTAAAAGGATTCTCATTTTATTCTTGACTTATGAATATCATTGTCCTTGTATATTTGTATAATATCTCTAACCAACTAATTAACCAACATATTTCCCTTTTTTCTCAATTATTAGCAATCAATTGGCTAATTAAAAACTAATTAAAGATGTTTTGATTGCAATAAGGATAAAAGAGATCGAACAAAACTAAAAAAATATATTTTAATGTGAAGCTTTTTGATTTAGGAGGGGGGGGGGGTGGAATTGAAACTAAAAATTCATTTGAGGTGGGTAATCTTTAAAAGATAAATGTAAGGAAGAGGAGAGGAGAGGGGAGGAACTATTTTTAAAATTCATTTGGGGGGGGGGGGGTTATCACCCCTTAACCCCCCTGGACAGACATTAAACGGATTAGCTACGCTCTCTTGGAAAGCCTAGGTTATTGTATTGATAATTCATGTTTAGTTCTGATAAAAACTTATGATAAAGTAACAAGGTGCTGTACCAAAGGGTCACGCTAACCGCTGAACCGATCGGGTTCTCCCTAACAGGGTAGCTTCACACAGGTCCCAGGAAACCCTCCCAAGAGAAATAAAAAATCTAAATTTTTTTACGTAGAGACTTGAACGCAACATAGAATTTTGTCTTCTCAAATTAGATATTTGAAATAAAAACAAAAACATTAAAAGTGCCCCTAGAAGCCTCTAGGGGCTTAGCCGCTAGTTGTAGATAGAGGCCTCCCCAAAAACATACCTAAGGTGAAGGTATATCCTATATATATTGAACCTGCCAAATTTGGATAGGGAATTTATTCAGTATAGTGCTTACTTTTAGAAAAATACTTGTATACATTTAAATCATTGTTGTTTTTAAAAGCGAAGCTTTTCTATAATTAGGGTCGGTCCGTCCGTACGTCCGTCCGTCCGTCCGTCCGTCCGTCCGTCCGTCCGTACGTCCGTCCGTAACGGATAGCTTTTTTCGTTAATTTAGGCATGTTAGAATTGTCCTATCGATTTCAAATTTTGCATGGTGATTCCTGTAATAGTTAGGTACGATTTAGAAAGCGTAGCAACTCTATAATCATTACCAGAATGTCCGTACGTCCATTTTAAACATGTTGATTTTTTTTACATTTTTAACAACAAATTTGTATGTGACCTAATTTTCCGATTTGTCTGATTTTTGGTATACTGATTCCTGGGACAACAAAGTACAATATTATAAGCGAAGCAACTCTATAATCAAGTCCTAAAAATGTAAGTATGTCCATAGACATTATCCTGTATCAAGCAGTTTTTCAACAAATTTACTTACAATTTTGCTTTAACTCTTATACATTCGCATTCTGATTATTCAGTTCTGACACTATACAAGTGATAATGTCCGTTTGTCCTACCGTTTCAGAGCTTCGCTTTTATGGATGTTGTCATCCTTGTTTATTTAAGAGTGAAATATCTCTATACTTTGTACTTCGTTGCGCCGTATTTATCCGCTGGGCTAGATCTTTAAATCATTTACATTTACAACTTTAACGTATAACATAGATTCACATACGACAATCACGTCATAAGAAACAATAAACTGATAGGTAATATTTTCTGTTTTAAAGGAACACCAATTAAACGGATCTTTTCTTACTAATTTATTTATTGAAATGAATGTTAAGTTCCTTTAATTGCTATTGTTATTCGTTTTGCCCCTACCCTCTAGGGCCTTTGGCATTAGATTAGCTATAACATAAATAGATAAAAAATAAGATTTTCTCTGGGGCAAAATCTCTTTTTAGTAAATAAATAAATATTTTAGGTCAGTTTATTTTTGAATTCAAATCTTGGGTTGGTTCTAGGTTATTTCTCTATCCTTCCCTACCTCAAACAATACAGAGTAGCATATATAGTCTGAAGCCAGCTCATACCAATAACGAAATTAATTCGGTAAAAAAATCACGAAACCTATACATGTTTTTCAGCTGTCATTGGGGGGCAACACATCGTGAAATTGACGACCTCTCTATTTGCCCCCCAAATATTATTTTAGATTTAATTCGCTTGTTGGTTATACCTTATTCCTGGTCTGAAGCTAAAGGCCTCGGATAATACTTGTCATTGCTTATACTTTACAGAGATGTTTTATTATTATCTTGGGATGGTTTTAGGCTATTTCTCTACCCTTCCCTACCCTAAACAATACAGAGTAGCATATATAGTCTGAAGCTAAAGATCTCAGAAAATATTTGTCCCAATGTTTATACTTTACAGGGATGTTTTATTATTATCTTAGGGTGGTTTTAGGCTATTTTACGGACTTCCTTCAACCTCCACTAGAGGCTAGGGGCGTTACCCAGAGAGAGAGAGAGAGAGAGATAGAGAGAGGGAACAATAAACTGTTTATTTCACTGGTCCCCAAAGTCTTATATTGATGTTTTCTTATTCGTAGGCTCAACAACTTTGGGGGACTTTTATTAAATTAATCTTTGGGGATGTTAATCAATTTATCAGCCATTGTATTATCCCTTTAGATCCCTTGGCGTTACTGCTAATCACTTACACAGGAAGTTAATTTATCTTCCTTTAATCTCTCCCTATATATCTAACCCAAAATTTTATTATAAAAGTAACAGCATATTTGTCTGTATGTCTGTCTGTCTGTGTGTGTGAAGATCTCCCTAACCAATGGACCTATATGGTTCTCCTATTTAGTGAAGCTTTTATATAGGGAACATTAGTAACTATTTGGGAAGAGTATTTCCATATCCACACTCCACAAAAAAAATTTTTTTTTACTTAAAAAAAAAATAAAATTAAAATATTTAATTGATTAATCTTATTGCCAATTTAGCTTATCAGAAATAATTCTAAATAAATTACTTTTGTTCCATTTTCAGAAGGCTTAATGCTATTATTTGAAAATATTGCATTCATTTTCCAATTTTAAAATATAATTTGATTTCAGACAAGGATGATTTTCTCCCACTTCTTTTCCTAAATTAATCTTAAAGGTCTTGAAACTTTTAAGCTGCATAAATGGATATAGGATATATTAACGGTGGATATATTAACAGGGGAAAATTTGCCGACAATTCAGCTTGCTAACATGGACTTTATTGATTGGTCAGTTTGTTCATCCAGTGCGGGGGGAAATGGCATGGAGTAAAGGGGGCGGGATTAGGGTAAAGTCATTTTAGCCAGCTGTGAGTATTATTGAATCAGAGTACATGAAAATCTGGTGCAACATCCAAATAATAATATATCAAGTGGTTTCGCTACTGTAATCTTATTCTATAATTAGATTTTAAATAATCTCTGTTTGTTGTTTTGTAAACGTACAAAACACAATTTTTCAAAATATAATGTATAATGTTATTCATGAAAATATTTTGGAAAAATAATATTCATTTAAATTATACTTTGATGTAAAATAGCGAAATTTTCAATAATAAAATACATACTTTTTAGTAGCGAGCTACTCTATAATTTGAAATGTCCGTCTGTCCGTCTGTCCGTATGTCCGTATGTCTTAGTTTGGGGGAAACGTGATTTTCTCGGCTCCTATAAAAGATAAAAGGCTGAAATTTTTTGACAACATTCCCATCATTAAGGAGCACAATTAACTATCAAACATCAATGGCGGTGGGACCGCTTTTTAGCAGGTTTTAGGCTATTTTTGTATTTTTCACATTTTTCTCCATATCTTTGGTGTTTATGGTCCGATTTCCAAAATTTTTTCAGTTATAGTATCAAAATTAAATTTCCTGTCGTTTCAAGAAAACAACTATGACGGTCAGACTGCCTTTAAGCAGGTTTTAGGCTATTTTTGTATTTTTCACATTTTTCTCCATACCTTTGGTGTTTATGGCCCGAATTTCGAAGTTTTTCAGTTATAGATATCAAAATTAAATTTCCTGTCGTTTCAAGAAAACATTAATAGCGATCAGACTGCCTTTTTGCAGGTTTTTTGGCTTTTTTTTATATTTTTCACATTTTTCCTCCTATCTTTGGTGTATATGGTCCGTTTTTTAAAATGTTTGTAGTTAAAAATATCAAAATTAAATTTCCCGTTGTTTTAAGCATCCAGTATGTAATTTACTTTGACTGTCAGTCTGTTAGTTATAGTACTGAAATATAAATATTAAGAAATTAAAAACAAATGTTGAAAAGGTTTCGTGATTTTTTCCTAATATACATGCTTTAAACAACTAATATCTAAATTCTTATTTATTTGTTTGTGCTTCGCTACTTATGGATGTTGTCATCCTTGTTAGAATACGTTTAAAAAAAACAAGTTTATTAATTTTTAAGATATTTAGATAGTTTTACATCCTTTTTATAGTATTGTGTTCTCCAAGACCATGGTTTGGAAAAAGGGGGCTTCCAATGACAATTAGGCAACTTATCACGCGAAACATATCTACATATATTCAGTCTTAACGTTAGTACGTCGGTGTCATATATATAATAATATATTTGGGCTATATAATGATATTTCTCGTATTTATTCGAATCTGGTGGATAGGAACCGGTTCTCATCCATACGAAAAAAACTATGTCTAGCATCGTATTATAACCAGCTTTCTTCGAATATAAAAATGTACAATCATAACATTAAAATCAGTTTTTTAGCCGTGCCTTCGGCACCTCTGGTCTAAAAAAACTAGGTTTAATCTTATAATTGTACATTCAATATCCGCGGAAAGCCGTTTATAATACGATGCGAGAAATAACTATTTCAGCATTTTTGTATCAAATTTCGATGGAATAATGTTTTTTTGTTATGTGCAGTGCAGTCTCTCTATGTTTGTCAATGTTCGTTTGTTCATCTGAGCTTGATCTTTAAACCGTTTAGTGGTGCGCTAAATCGGGGCGATCCAGTTCGGCGCACCTAGATTTTATTAGATTTCAATCTTTAAATCAAAATGGAATGGGCGAACCAGCGCGCCCAGTGGCGCGGTACTGGCGCGGCAATGGCACTCAACAAGCGCCAAACTGGGGTGAACTGGATTGCCACGATTTAGCGCACCACTAAACGATTTAAAGATCCAGCTTTGCTTTTATATATCTTGCAATCCTTGTTAAATAAATGGATTTATTACTTCTTGGATCTTACACTCTATTATTATGTACTTTAATAAAGTGAAACTTGTAGCTGGCTAAATTAACGACCCCCCCCCCATCCCATCCTATTTACCACATCCCCTCTCCTCCTACTAGATGAACAAACTGACCATATCCATGTTATCAACCTACATTTATCCCTGTCATAATATCCACGTATAATCTTTATCCATTGTTAAATGTCACTTTGATTTGATTTTCTCCCTCTTATTGCAAACATTTTAACCACTAATTAAAATAAATAAGTTGCATATTCATCATTCTAATACAGCAGGGGTGGAGGGGACATTGGACTGTAAATTGGTACCTAAAGTTTTATAACCACGTTTGTTAAAAAGCTTTGGGTACTTTTATAACCACGATTGCTAAAAAACTTTGGGTACCTTTGAATTTTGATTGGTTGGTTCATTGAGTTGAGTGTCCAAACGCTTCAACTTAAAGTATTAATCTACAGAAGGGTAATATCAGCATTTGGGTCGTATATCAATTCATCGTTCATTGTCTTATCCCTAAATATGAATGTAAATAGAGTATTCGAACAATAAGGTTGACAATATTAAAAAAGGCAAAGCATAATATTAGATGTACAAATTGACTTGATTATAGCGATGCTTTGCCTGTTGAATTTTGCCTAATCGTTCAAGGAAACACTACTACAGAAAATGAAGTTAATATGATAAGAAATGAGGTCCAAAAACTTTTTAAAAAACTAAGGAAGAACCATCAGCTGTTTATGACACTATTCATAAAGATTTTTATAATAACGTTTTCTTATATGTCGGTTTAACAACTTTGGGGACTTTTATTGAATTTTGATTGGTTGGTTTATGAATTCAAATATACATAAAGGGTATTTTTGTGTGACATCATTGGGGATGTACATCAATTCATCGGCAATAAGTTAATCCCTTTATATCCCTGTAAAAAAAGCTGATAATTAAATTTTTTTGTGGAAAATTATATCATAACTGCGGTGTGAATTAGTGATTGACAGAAAAACTAAAAAACCTAATTTATAGAGTAGCTGCGCTACTCTAAATATACCTCTTAGTTAGATAAACATAAACAAAGTAATCTAGTCAGGGATCTAAAGGGATAAGACAATGGCCGATAAATTGATGTACATCCCCAATTATGATACACAAAGTTACCCTTTCTGTCGATTACAATTAGTTGTTGAAACACTCAACTTAATGAACCAACCAATAAAAATTTAATTAAAGTCCCCAAAGTTGTTGAGCCAATGAATAAGAAAACGTTATGATAAAACTTTTGGGACTAGTGTAATAAACAGTACAATGTAATATTCCTCTCTGAATTTAGCTCATATATTTTGTTAGTTTCATTAAACACCCTTCGTTAAATATTACTTAAATTTGCAAAAAGAATTAAGTTTTATTTCACATTATAGTTGTAATTAAGTAAATAAAAACTACACTTATCATTAGTGAAAATTTAATTTTTAAGGGGGAAACCGTTTTAACAAGGACATAAGAGTTACAAATTTTTAAATTTCTTTGAGACAACCAACACCTACGTTTGTTTTTTAATTAGTTATTTTAACTAACTTATCATTGACGACAAACCCCAAATTGTGTTAAAATTGTGTCAAAAATGATCCATATGACGTAATAATAATGAGGGATTATCCATCTCTTTATTAGAGGTTTTCTTTCCCACATCTCCCTCATTTTTTTACAACACGTGGATCATTTTGACACACAATTTGGGCTTTGTCATCATTGACAGAAAATAATAATCAATATCTTATTTTCTTCATTGACTTGGGACATTTTGTACAAGAATTTTTTTTTGCAGTTTTATAAAGGGGAAGGGTAATTGATATTTGTTTTATGCTTAACCCTTCAGTGGGCCCTAACCTTAATGAGCCTTTACCTGCGGTGCTCTAATCCATCAGGCTACCCAGTACCCATAAACCTAACCTGACCTAATCAAAATTAATATATATTCTATAGAGTATCTGCGCTCCCATTGAAATAATTATGGTCTAGAGGAATTGTTTATGTATGGTTAAACTTGACATTTAATGGCCAGGAAATCAGAAAATATTCCAGATGGGTGTTAATGTTCGTTTGTCCTACCATTTCAGATCTCGCTTTTATGGATGTTGTCATTATTATTGAAGATTTTTTACAGTAAATAATCTATTTTTAGAATCTAATATTATATTTACTACTTGTTGTTTCGCCTATAGACTCTCGGTATTGTTTGGGAGGTCAGGAAAATAGCTTAAACCCAACCCAAGATATTTTTAAATCTTGCAGCATGGTTTCCAAGATTTCCATAGCTATAGGAAAAACACATATAACTTATATTAAGGGTTGTTTGATGTATGTAAGATATTTATAGTAAATCATGCATAGTGCAATTGCTGTCTGTTATTTCAATAAGTGGTCCTTTTGATAAATAGTATAGATATATAAGCAAGATTATTACCTGGATCCATTGTTGGGGACCATTTTTCTACTATATAATTACTTTCTGTTTTTTGTAGCGACTTGGCTGTATCAATATTTCCGATTCTATGGGCTAATATCTAAAGACCCAATTAATAGTCAACATAGGGTACATTCCCTCCTCTATTGTTTTAGTTTCAGGTCTTTTTACCATATTTCTTCTCCTTTATTCCCTGACTATGATAAAGAAATTTGTTTGCATAACACATAATAATAACTCCTTTAACATAATTTCTTTTTCAGTGTTCATACAAAATAGAATAAGTTTTATAAAAGCCAATAAATCTATCTAGCAAATATTTATGTATCAGATATCAATCGACAATGTTGTCAAAACAATGGATTTAGATATAAGGTATACGTTGATATATTGGCAGGGAAAAATTTGTCGTCAATTTAGCTTTCCTATATGGATTTTATTTATTGGTCAGTTCTTTCATCCAATAGTGGGGGAGGGGATGGGGTAAAGGGAGTTGATGGAGGGTATCATTATTTTTACCATTACTATCAGAGTACATGAAAGGCTGGTGTAACATCCAAGTAGTAATATATCGAATAGATTCGACGAACCCCAAACTGTCCAAGTTTTGAGCAAGACGATTCCAGTTACGTCATATACGCTTCGGGAAAGAAAAAGGGAAGGGGGGAAGAAAATCTCTTCAAAAGATATTTGAGAAAAGGGAAGATATTTTCTTCCCCCCTTCCCTTTTTAGATGACGTCACAGGAATCGTCTTGCTCAAAACTGGGACAGTTTAGGGTTCGTCATAGGATTTCCTATACCAATTATGTACTTTACTTTGTCCGTTAGTCAGTCAGTCACGTTACAAAACAAAGAATTGTTTCTTGATTTTATAAAAGGTTTCGTGATTCTTGATTTTAACAATGCTCGTCCGTATTCTTATCCATGATTTTTTATGCTTCGCTACTTATGGATGTTGTCATCCTTGTCATAAAATCCACAGACTACGTAATTCATATTTATGTATATAATTAAGAATATTAAAAAATCCGTTAATATCAGGGAACAAGGGCACATTTATATTATTTTAACTTTGGGAACTTTTTTATTAATTTTTGGGTACAATATAGCTGTATCCAAACTTTTTACCATTAATTTTAATCTAAAAAAAGGTAATTTTAGGGGGATCTTGGACAAAGTATCTTCGGACAAAGTAGCTTCGGACAAAGTAGCTTCAGGACAAAGTAGCTTCAGGACAAAGTAGCTTCAGGACAAAGTAGCTTCAGGACAAAGTAGCTTCAGGACAAAGTAGCTTCCGGACAAAGTAGCCTCCACTGTTAAAAAAGGTCATGGCCGCAGCGCTCGTCCCCCTGGCCTGCCTAGCCGCGGGCGCTCGGCCCCCTAGCCTATAACCTAACCTAACCTAACCAAAAAATTGTAAAAACATTATTGAAAATTATGAAAACAATATTAAAATTTGTAAAAAATCTATCAACCACTTTTTGCAAAATCCACGAAATTCTAAACCACCTATGTATTATCAGTTGATGATATTTTTCTTAAATAAATGTTCTGAGGCTAACATAGGTTAGGTTAGGTTAGGTTATGGGCTAGGGGGCCAAGCGCCCGCGGCTAGGCAGGCCAGGGGGCCGAGCGCTGCGGCCATAACCTTTATTACTATTGGAAACTATTTTTCTTAAGAAGCTACTTTACTTAAGTAAATGTCCTGAAGCTACTTTGTCCTGAAGCTACTTTGTCCGAAGCTACTTTGTCCGAAGCTACTTTGTCCGAAGCTACTTTGTCCAAGATCCATTTTAGGGTATATCACATCAATCTCTCGTCCATTATCTTATCCCTTAAGATCCCTGATTTTTTGAAAATATGAAGAAATCTTAAAAACAGATGCTGTAATTAAATTAGGCGTGCAATCAATAACGCAATTTTTCATATTTGCAAAGCTTTAATATGTGCAAAGTAAAAGTTTAGAGGGAGTATTAGCTATAAGTAACTCTGCCCGCAGCATGGGGACTCTTTTAACTGTGTCTTTGAATTCAGCTAATAGCGTCGTAAATATAAACACAGCTAAGTCTCTACAAAAAGAACAGAAAGCACTTTGCTACCTGACGAGATGCATCTTCGACACTTGGGCCAGGTAGTTGTCTGGATGACACATCTATACTGATACATTTATTTGGATACATGGCGTTCCTGCAACTGGCAGAAATACAGCTGGATGTTTTTTTTTGTCAAAATGTAAAAAATATGCCAAAAATACAGCCACACTTTAAGTAACCGCCATAAATACATCTAACACAGGCATTCATAAGTAACGAAGCACAAAGTTATCAAAAGATTTGAAAAACATAAAACTAAGAAAATTATAGATATTTTAAATCAAATGAATGGTCTCAAAAGCTTCATCCTTATTTATCTACACAGCAGTCCGACCGCCATGGATAGTACAGGAATTGTTCAGCCAACGAATACGAAAAAAACTTTGAGCAATAGTGTAATAAACACACCAATGTCCCCTCCCTTCCTGGCACTTTTTTTGCTATTGTAATAATTTACAACCCTTTAAAACTTCATATTAATGTCGGCCATTTAGCGGAAGCTAAAACACACCATTAAATTTAAATTTAATTTTTAAAATTTTCTTATTATTAAAAGAAGTAATTTAAATCAAGTTAATTATTTTATAGTGTAAATAAAACTCCTAGAAATTTTAATTTTTTCTAATTGCTACTTTTTTTGACGCATACAAAAAATATAGAAAAATTAATTCTAATGTAATAATAATGGATATAGAATATACGTGGATATTATAACAGGGAAATTTGGTTTGCTAACATCCAACTCATTTATTGGTCAGTTCGTTCATCCAGTAGGAGGGGAAGAGATGGGGTAATTGGGGTATCGTTTTTTTAGTTTTATTTTACAATTCTTAGAGAAAATGAAAATCTGGTGTAACATCCAAGTATAATTTATCCATTGTAATGATATATCTCAAGAATAAATTTTTTTGTGTGATTTAATAACAATGCCTGCCGAAAATTTATATTGTATATATAACCTTTTCTTGTACATCAATTTCTATTCCTAATATATATAACTAATTTGTATATATTTAAGCATTATGAAAAATTCAAATTAAAATCGCCATATTAGGAGAGTTTAATTTACATGTCCTGCATATTCGTAAAAAGTTTAGAAGTAGAAAGTCAGGGAGGGAGGGAACATTGGAATGTAATTTACACCAGTACCCACCGTTTATTATAACGATTTCTTATCCGTTGGTTGGAGAACTTTGAGAACTTTTATTGAATTTTAATTGGTTGGTTCATTAATTTGAGTGTCCAAACGTTTCAACCTCTAAATGTAATCGAAATATTAGATTACTTTGTATGTCATCATTGGGTATTTACAACAATTTATCGGCCACTGTCTTTTACCTTTTGGGTAGATATTGAGAGAAATTACATTCCTTTGGTATGTTATCCTTATTTAAAAAGTACGCTTTTTTTTTACAAACTTATTACTTTTTAAATAAATTTTTTCCTATGTTTCTTTGTACTAGTTTAACCTTGTATTACAATAAATGTGAAATCAGAATAAAAAGAACTACAGGGTCATTCAAGAGAAATGATTTTTTAAAAACTTAATTATGCATAGAAAATGAAACAATTATGTAAAATCCTTTATATATTTGGAAAACCTATTCTGGGACATTTATGTTTTAAATGTTTAAAAATGATTATTTCAACAAATTATATGCCCTAAAGACCGGTTTTTTCAAAGGCCTTTATTTTCGAAGATTTATGGATTTAAAGGGTGTGCAAAAATTACACACAACTTTAAAATTCAAATTGCGTGGCTTGTGTTAATAGTAAAAAAATGTTATGCATATCGTTAGATTTGTCATAAGCTCTAGTTTTTAAATATATAAGTACCGTTTTTGTGCTATTTGTAGTTTAGAAGCTATGTTGAAAAATGTGAGAAAAAAATGGAAAGTTTTAAGTAATTGGAACATTTTATCACGTAGCTCCTATACCACACGTATACCGCAGGAATGATTTTTATATATTAAAAAACTAGAGCTTATGATGATTCTAACGATATGCATAACATTTTTCTACTATTAACACAAGCTGCACAAAAATTGGAATTTCAAAACCGGTTTTTGGGGCATAATTTGTTGAAATAATCATTTTTAAATATTTTAAACATAAATGTCCCAGAATAGGCTTTCCAAATATATAAAGGACAATTCTAACATGCCTAAATTAACGAAAAAAGCTATCCGTTACGGACGGACGGACGTACGGACGGACAGACCCTAATTATAGAAAAGCTTCGCTTTTAAAAAGAGGATATCAACAATCATCCTTATGTACCTAGCGAAGCTTTTAGAAATAATGGACAGTGTAAATTATAAAGATGTTATGAAGAACTTTTTATGTTATAGTAAAAACTTTTCAATAAACAAGCCTATGATAGCAAAAATATATGACTGATAAACTAGGGTTGGGCCGGATACTTTTTTGGTCGGATACCGTCACAGGGAATAAGACAATGGATGACATATTTATGTACAACAACAATTATTACAAACAAAATTACCCCGTATACAGTTAGGTGTTATAGAAGCATTAAATTAAGACGTGTGCTATGCACGCAGCTTAAAATAAGTCTCAGAAGTAGCGAGGCTGCAATACAATTTACTTTGTTTGTCCGTCCGTCATATATTTGTTAACCTTTCCGTAGAGCTATAGGGAAAATGTGATTTTCGCAGCCACTATTTAGGATATACTGGTGTTTTTACTTTGTGAATTACTATTTGTAATAATTTCCAGTATACAACTTAATTGGTCCTGCAGTTTATTGGTCAGGCTACAAAAGGCATTTATACATATTTTGGCATGTATAGGTTTTGTAGTTTTCTATTTCTGTTCTAATATGTTCTTCTGTTTCTTTCCATTCTTTATGAACACTGAACATATCTATAATACAAAGTAGAACGATGTCTGTCCTTCTGTCTGTCCGTCCGTCCGTCTGTCCCTTAAGATCTTGGTAACCACTGAACCGATTGGATTCTACTCTTCAGGGAATATACCTACTGTTCCTGAGGTAAATTTAGGCTATTTATTTGGGGGGGGGGCACCCACAACCCCCCCAAAAACAACAAAATTCTCCCACCATTTTTTTAGGCAGTTTTCTTAAATAAGTGACAGCAACATAAATACTTATTTTTTTTAATTACCTCTTGTGGTAAAGCCCCTAAAGGCTATGGGCGAAAGCGTTAGTGTTCTATAACTCACTTAGTCCATTTGTCCATGATTTTTTTGTGCTTTGCTACTTATGGATGTTGCCATCCTTGTTTATATCTAGCATGTAAATGTGTGCGTTATTTATTAGGGATAAGACAATGACCGATAAAATGGTATACATCTCTAATGATGATATACCAAATTACCCCTTTTTGTAGTTTGTGGTTGCAAGTTTGGACACTCAACTTTATGAACTAACCAATCAAAATTCAATAAGCCAACAAATAAGAAAATGTTGCTATAAAACTTCGGGGACTAGTGTCCAATGCCACCTCCCTCCCTGGTAATTTATAACTTCTATATCATATCCCTAGCTTAAGATAATTTATTTGTATATCTATCTATTCTAATAGTTCATTAATAGCCCCATTCAAATTAATTGGTGAAGTAATTAGTTATTAGATAGATAGATAGATAGATAGATAGATAGATAGATAGATAGATAGATAAGTAATTAGTTAAGAATTATATACGTGATCAACATTATGATATAATTAGATACAAATCTTTTGTATAATTAGGGTTTGTACGCTAGTTTGCTAAATTAGATAGATAGATAGGTGTGTCTGTCTGTCCATCCGTAAGTAGGTCGATAACTCTATTATTTAATCTTTTTTAAGATATGTAAAAATCGTTTTATCATTCTCAAACTTTGCATTTGCATGATTTAACAAATAAGTGTCGTGCGTCCAATTTTAACGTATTTATTTTTTTTAACCTCAAATATTACATTTTTTTGGGTTTAGTGAGAGAAGCTTTTTATAGTGCCTGTAAAAAATGAAGTCATACTGGCCTACCATGTATACTGTTCTGCCTTTGGTAATCTAGTCTGTGTATTGGCATATCATTGGTCATTTGTATTGTCATTTTATATAGGCACAATAAAGAGCTTCATGGGGAAGCATCATTTAAGTCAAAATAAGATGAGCTCTGCTTTTATGGATGTAGTCATCCTTGTTATTATTCTATTAAACAACTATCTTAAACTTCCTTATTAATCATTTAAATTAGTTTGTAGTGCCATAATGGATATATCAGTACTTGGATCTTACACAAGATTTTGCTGTTCTTTAACAAAGTGAAACACGCAGCGGGCTAAAATAACGATTTCCACCCCCCTTTAAACCATCCCCTCTAATTCTGCTGGAGGAATGAACTAACCTATAAGTGATGTCCATGTTAGCAACCTAAATTGACGACAATTTTTGCCATGTCATAATATCCACTTATATTTTTTTATTTCCATTTTTGTAGTGCCAACGTTTAATAACTTGAGGCAAAGCTTAATTAGACCTGTTGCATTTTAAAATAAAGATTCCCTGTCTGTCTGTCTGTCTGTTCAGTCTGTAACGCTATGTCATTTTCACGGCTGCTATTCACGATAGAACAACAGTTTGTATTATTTTTGGCGTTTTCTCTCAAAGGGCCTTCTTAAGCACAGAAACCTAACGGTCCTAAACCACCTAATTTTAAAATAAATTAAAAACAAGAGGGAGGGGGGGATGGAGGTACTTTCATATTACTACTTTAGACTAGGTTAAGTTAGGTTATTTATGGTAGGTTGTAGTGAGAAATAGGGGTAGGGCACCGAAGGTGAAGACCCTCTGCTCCATATTTTTAAATATTAAATAAACAGAGGAGGATTTTAGTGCTTGAAAGAAAAATTGAGGGAAATCATCCTTTGAAGAAACAGTAAATATAATTATGTAAAGTAAAAGTAAATATAAGCCACTAATTAGCGGGTCTAAGCAGTCATTTTTAGCAATTAGGGTCTAGTCTTTGCACAATTTTATATATGGGGTAGTTTAAATTAATGGATATAATATACGTGGATATTATGACAGGAAAATATTTTCGTCAATTTAGTTTACTAATATGGACCTCATTTAGTGATCAGATGGTTCATCCATTCGGAGAATGGGGATGTAGTAAAAGGGGATGGATAGGGGTCATTTTTTATTTTAGCCAGCTGCGAGCATTACTTTATAAGAGTACTTAATAATCTGGTGCAACATCCAAGTAATAATATATCGATTGTGCTTACGTTGATAACAGAGACGAACCGAGAATTCTAAAAGTTAAAAAAGGAAAAATAACCATTAATTACTGGGTCATTATTTCGATGTTTACTAAATAAACCTTAAAAAAACGATATGTACAAAATAACTTCTGTGCAAAATCGGAACCTGAATAGACCCCCCAAAAAAGACAACTTTTGTAATAGGAGAAGAACATTTATAATAGATAGATAGGATGGGATATACTACAAGATCTTATTTAGGTGTATCTATGAACTAAATCTTGCCCAACTCGACTTTTTGATAGCACGACCTTTGTAGTCTTGAGGTACTAACTGTGCAAGTTAACGAGTTGCGCCTGTTTTTGGCCAATGCATCCCCCCTGTTCGAACTTTTTATAGTAGCAGTTGAAACCATTGTTAACCTCTTAAGTTATGACGTGGTGTTTGGCCGAGATTCAAACCCATCACCCTCCCAATAACAAAGACGAGATAGATAAGACAGAGACAGAGAAAGAGAGAAAGAAAGAGATAGATAGAGAGAGAGAGAGAGAGAGAGAGAGAGAGAGATAGAGAGAGAGAGAGAGAGAGAGAAAAGAGAGAGAGAGAGAGAGAGAGAGAGAGAGAGAGAGAGAGAGAGAGAGAGAGAGAGAGATAGAAAGAGAAAGAGATAGATGGATGGATAGATAGAGATAGATAGAGAGGGAGAGAGAGAGAGAGAGAGATGACAACTGATCACTGTTAAAACAATTGAGGAAGCATGGAACACACGAACCAAAAATTATTGTCTATTGGTGTTACAGCTCTTGTAAAACAACAAATATATCATGTAAAATAAATAGTCAATATTACATTGGAAAAAGGATATACGCGGATACATCAACAGGTAAAAATTTGTTTGCCACAATGTTCCTTATTTTTTGGTCAGTTAATTCATCCAGTAGAAGTGGAGGGGATGGAGTAATGAAGTGGATCGTTATTTAAACCAGCTGGGAGCATCATTTTATCAGAGTACATGAAAATCTGGTGCAACATCCAAGTAATAATATATCAATTAATATTATAATAACTTTTCTTTTCTTTTATATATCCAATAGTAACAACCCTAGCATCTAGAAAAGGAAAACCGTAAAATAGACTAAAACCATTATGAAACTTAAATTTTAATTAAATTCGTCCAAAACCATCCAATGGCCTATGTAAAGGTTTCTTAAAACTCAAATCGAGATTCAGTTGTTATAGATTTAAACAACGGATATATTATTTCTTGGATCTTACACCAGATTTTTATGTTCTCTAATAAAGTGAAACTTGCAGCGGGCCAAAATAACGATACCCCCTTTCCAACCTTTTTTTTACCTTTTACCCTCTCTCTCTCTCTCTCTCTATCCCCAACCCCTTCCCTTCTACTGGTTGGACGAGCTGACCAATAAACGAGTGCCAATTAAGCAATTTTTGACGAACATATAAGGATTAATTATAAATTAAACAACAAACAATAAGCTATTGTCTTCTTCTGCTAATGTGGAAGAACTTTACGTAATTGTATGCGCACCCTGCGAAGGTGGTATGAATTATTGATGTAATTTCCTTAAGAATCGTGTTTTCAATTTAAAACAGAATTGTAGTTAGTCACTTATCGATGCAAAGATACTCAGTGGTCCGAAAATGTACTCAAGTTTAAAAGTATAATAGCCAACACTTCTTCTAAAAATTAATATAGAATATACTTGGAAATATTGACAGGAGAAAATTTGCCGTCAATTTAGGTTGCTAATATTAACACCATTTATTGGTCAATTCGTTAATCCAGTAGATGGGGTTGATCGCTATTTTATCCAGCAACAAGTTTCACTTTTAACATAAAAATCTGTGCAGCATCCAAGTAATATCATATTGATTGCTGCATCCAGTAAATAAATCTCTTTATTCTAGTATGCCAAAAAACCTTTCATAAAATCTTTATGTACAGAATATGTACTGTACAAAATTGAACCCTGAGTTTGCGTGTCATCCACTTATCTGCAAATAAGAATAACGTTATTTTACCTCCCTGTTTAGCATGGAGGTACTATAATCGATATTTTATTACTTGGCTGTTGCATCAGATTTTCATGTACTGTGATAAAGAAATGCTTGCAGCTGGCTAAAATAACGATACTAACCTTAAAACCTTTCCTCCTACTCGATGAACGAACTGACTAATAAATGAAGCTCATATTAGCAAGATAGATTGGCGACAAATTTTCCCATGTCAATATATCCACGTATATTGCTTTTGTATATTGAGAGGTAAGACATATTCCAGTAATAAAAAATTGTTTGTCTAAAAGATCTCGATAACCACTCAAACTTATTAAGTTTTCCATTTTAGCTCGCTGCGAGCTTTACTTTATTCGAGAACATGTTTTGAGTATCTAATTATATATTTCCTAAAATAACATCAGGTATTAAATCACCAAACCTTTCAATTAAAAAAAAGTTTTTCATTGTCTTGTCATAATTTTTTTTATTGAATTAATTAATATAAATGAAAAAAATTTAACTGTATGTAGATGAATAAAAATACACCTTTTAACAATTTAACTCATAAAATTCTCATTTTGGTGAAAAAGAACTATTATCTATGTTATTAAAAGAAGATTAGCATACCAATAATTAAATATTCTTTTAAATAGTTTATTTTAACAGAGATCTTTAGGGATAAGACATTAAAAGATCATTTTTTTGTATCCCCAATAAAAAAATAAATAATTTTAGTCCTAATGCAGTATATAAAATCACCAAATTTTTAGGCCTACGAATGAAAGGGCATGTTTAATAAAACTTTGGGTACCAGTATAACTTACAGTTCAATGTTCATTCCCTCCTTTTTTTCTTCAAAAAATGGACAATAAATTCATGTATCCCCCCGACTATAATAGACAAATTTACCCCTCTTTACAGACTGAGGTACCTAATTAGTCCTTATTAATTGTACATTTTATATCTGCGGAAAGCTGTTTACAATACGATGCGAGAAATAACTACTCTCTCCCTAGTTTTATTACAACTCAAACTATCTCTAAAACAAGGATGACAACATCCATAAAAGCGAAGCTCTGAAACGGTATGACAGACAAACATTAACTTTTGTAGAGTGTCAAAACTGAATATACAAAATTTAAACAAACAAGTTTTGACAAAATTATACGTAAATTTGTTGCAAAACTTCTTAAGTACAAAATTCTGTTTAAGGACATACTGACATTTTTAGGACTTGGTTATAGAGATACTTCGCTTTCTATATCGTACCTAACTACTATAGGAATTACCATGCAAAGTTTGGAATCGATAGGATAATTCTAACCTAAATTAACCAAAAGAGCTATCTGTCTGTGGCGAACGGACGGACGGACCGACCCTAGTTATAAAAATGCTTCGCTTTAAAAAATGTGGAAAAAGACCAATTTACAGTTTTTGTGTTGATGGTTTGGCAAGAGGATTTAGCTGGTTCTTTAGTTTTAACAAGGATGACATTATTCATAAAAGCGAATCTCTGATAAGTTGAATTAATATTTGGATGTCAAAAATTATAATGACAAAATATTATAAACAAGGATGACAACATCCATAAGTAGCGAAGCTCAAAATTATGAATGGAAATCGGGAAAAAATTTACATACAATAAACATTAAACTTAGTAAAATAAGGAAATCACCAAATGAAACTTGATGGAAATATGTAGAACATGGGCATATTCAATCCCTGATAATTTCAGCCCTCTATCTTGAAAAGAAGTTGAGAAAATCGCAAAAACTTGAAAATCTAGGAATCGATCTTGCACCCCAAATAACAGACAGATGGAAAAACAATGTATGGATTAGATGGGCATATGTCATAGGAATCTTCACTAAAAATGTCAGATGTCTATCTTGAATAGGAGCCAAGAAAATCACATTTTTCCTAATTTGTCTCTGACGGACGGACATTGTAAATTACAAAGTAGCTTCGCTACTAATAACAATGTGTTACGTATGTTTTTAACATATGTAGTTTTAAAAATAGTTTTGTTACTCGATAAAGTACTGTGATATTCGTAAGTAAAATCCCAGTAGGAATCACCATAAAAGTGTTGATGGAGTTTAGGAATACAAGTTATTTTTTTAGATTTCTATTTTCAATAATAGTTATTTATCGCATCGTATTATAGACAGTTTTCCGTGGATATTAAAATGATAAATTAAAAGAAATTTTCTTAGCCTCGAGGACCGAGGTAACAAAACTTTAGCACTTTTATGATTTTTATTTAATGTTTGTGGAAAATTGTCTGTAATGCGATGTTATACATGATTTTCTCGTATTAATCTACCGGATCTTAATCGGTTTCGAAGCCATTGTGGAAAATCTTTTATCTACATTTGCCACATCCCTGATTATTTAAAAGTGTTAGGTGTAGCCTAACCATTATACCCAACATCCAGCCAAGCTTTGTGGTATTTTATACAGCATAGCAACTCTATAATTAAACTATAGGTATATATACCTATTATAATATCTAGCTTTGTGGTATTTTATATAGCATAGCTACTCTATAACATAACTATATGTGTATATATATATATATATACCTATCATAATATCCAGCTTTGTGGTATTTTATATAGTATAGCAACTCTATAATTAAACTATAGTTATATATATATATATACCTATTATAATATCTAGCTTTGTGGTATTTTATACAGCATAGTTACTCTATAATATAACTATATGTATATATATATATATACCTATTATAATATCTAGCTTTGTGGTATTTTATATAGCATAGCAACTCTAAAATATAACTATAAGTACATATATATTATTATATATACTCATTACAATATCTAGCTTTGTGGTATTTTATATAGCATAGCAACTCTATAATTAAACTACAGGTATATATACCTATTATAATATCTAGCTATGTGGTATTTTATATAGCATAGCTACTCTATAATATAACTATATGTATTATACCTATTATAATATCTAGCTTTGCGGTATCTTATATAGCATAGCAACTCTATAATTTAACTATAGGTATATGTATATACCTATTATAAATATCTAGCTTTGTGGTATCTTAGCTTAGCTACTCTATAATGTACTAGTGGCCACGCTCCTAGAGTCCTCTTTGGGCCCTTGAGATGTGAGAATGGGGAGAAATTAACCCTCCCAACTTTGAATTTTATTTTTTAAAAGAAAGAAATTTGAATGGGAATGTTTTTTTTCTAGTGATGATTTCTCTTTGCAGGATGGTTATAGTTATATAGTTATATACATTCCCTGGATCTACTAGGAGAAAAATTGTAAAGGCGAACCATATCGGTTCAGCGGTTAGCGAGAACCTCCGGTACAGATTTACATACACAAATCCTGTTATTTTATTATAAGAATAATTTTTATTCCTAAAATTGTGACTTACTGTTATTGCATATGGCACGAGAACAAAATAGTTTATACATGGATATATTGACAGCGGAAAACTTGTCAATATAGCTTGTTAACATTGACCTCATTATTGCTCAGTTCGTTCATCCAGTAGGAAGGGCAGGGATGTGGAAAAGGGGATCCATGGGGGGTATCGTTATTTTGACCAGCTGCGAGTATCAGAGTACATGAATAGCTGGTACAACATCCAAGTAATAATAAATCGATTGTAACAATCATCATCTCTACATCAATCTGGATCATTATAATCTTTCAAGGTTAAGGTTAGGTAAGGTTTTGGATGGAGAGCCTACAGGAATATTCAATATTCACACATGGTTATGTCACGGCCACGCAGATTTTATCCAACAAAAAAAACTCGGCATTAATTTCAGGAAGCTAACTTTAGTTGCCAAACTCAAAAGATCCAATTATGGGTTTGTATTTAATAGAACAATAAAAATTGTGATTAATATTAGGGAAGAAAATGCTAATACAAGAATATATTGACAAATGAATTACTTCAATTTTGGTTGCTAAACTCGTCCTCATTTATTGGTCAGTTCGTTAATCCAGTAAAAGGGAAGCAGGGAGTCCATGATAATCTGGTGCAATATTTCGATTTTAAAGATCGAAGTGCTCCCCAAATTAAAAAAAATATAGGTGGAAAAGTTTAGACACAGATGCTTTCATATTCAACTTAATCAAGATTCGATATCATCCCCATATATTTTTTAAGGCAAAACCTTGGGAGGCAGTATATTTTAGATTAGAGTAAAACACTGTCAATAACTGTATCTCCCGCTCGCAACCGTCTTGTGCAACCTTCCTATTGGGTCATTGAAAATTCAACCAATAGTATCGCTTATATTAACACAGCTAAGTAGCAGAAAATTATTTAGAAGCAGACGAAAGAGGTCTTTGAAAAAGGAAGAAAGGTAGTTGTCTGTATATACATCTATACTACAGATCTGTTCCTCCCCGGAATAATCCTAATTTTCCCACCTTAACGAATAATATCCCTGTAAAATTTTTGAAGATGAAATTGTCATGAACAGGGAGTGCATATTCAAATTCAATTCTTAGGTCGTCGTTATTTCCCATCGGGGTTTAAAATTAAAACAAAATAAGAAACTGTTGGTATCCTATCCTTACAATAAAGTAACAGGATCTGTGTGTTTGTATCGAAGTATCTCGCTAACCACTGAACTAATATGATTCTCCTTTACTGTGTAGCTTCTCATAGGCCATGGACGTTGAAATGTATAAGTAAAGATTGCCCAAGTGATGAGGACCTAATTTGTTTGCAAGCAAATTACTTTCTGCTATTTCCAATGCTATTGGCTGATATTCAAAGACCCTATTTTAAAGTCGGCACAGTGTCCCAACCGTGTGGGTGGGTAGAGTCTCTATTATTTTACTTTGATATTATTAGCCCCACCAAGAGATTTAGACAGAATAGTGAATATTTTAAATGTTCCTAGTATGCCCTAGTATAGTTGGTTGTTACCAGGAATATAAAGGTGGGGCAATACACTGGTATCCAAAGTATTATTCCCATGCCATCTTATTCGTAGGTTTAAAAACTTTGAGTGCTTTTATTGAATATTGACTGGTTACTTTCAAACTAGCAGTGCCCAAGCTTTTCAACCAGTAATTGTAACCTAAATATAGAGTAATAATGTTAGTTATGTACATCAATTTATCGTCCCTTGTCTTATCCCTTAAGATCCCTGAATGTGAATTCAATGGGTTAGTTGTGCACTCTAGCTCTGATCAAATATGGAAATAATTGTTGCAATGGTCGGGCCCACAACATTTACAAACGTTTCTGTAAAACTGCAGTTTTTAAAATCGAAGCTTTTTTATAATTAGGGTCGGTCCGTACACCCGTCCGTCCGTGACGGATAGCTTTTTTCGTTAATTTAGGCACGTTAGAATTGTTCTATCGATTTTAACTTTGTATGCCGATTCCTATAACAGTTAGGTACGACTTAAAAAGCATAGCAACTCTATAATTGTTACCAGAAAGTTCGTACGTCCAATTAAAACAAGATGATTTTTTTTTACTTTTTTGACAACACATTTTTGTATGTTAAAATTATTCTATTTATCTGATTCCTGATTCCTATTACAACAAGGTACAATGTAATAAGCGAATCATCTCTATAATCTCTATGAAATGAACGTCAGTATGTCCTTAAACAGTATCCTGTATTTAATCAGTTTTGCAACAAATTTACTTACAATTTTAATTCGACATTTAAACAAAATTATATTCTGATTTTTTAGATCTTTTACTCTACAAGTGTTAATGTTTGTTTGTCCTAACGTTTTAGAGCTCCGCTTTTATGGATGTTGTCATCCTTGTTTAATTTAAATTGGCAATTCAAGTAATCTTACGGGATAAGACAATGGACGATAAAACAAACGATAATTCAACTTAAGCTTTTACAACCCAATCAATATTCAAAGTCAGCAAAGTAAAAAGAAAGTAGGGGTTTGTACATTAGAGTAAAACACTAGAGAGGGGAAGGGGTTAATTAACTTGAACTCCCCATTCTGAGGACCCTGTGTTAACTTTCAATAGGGTCTTTGAAAATCAACCAATAGCATTGGGAATATTAACACAGCTAAGTCGCTACAAAAGAACAGAAAGTAATTTGATAGCAGACAAAAGGTCCCCAACAGGGGGGTCCAGGTAGTTGTATGATTATAAATTTTTATCAAACATTTTGTCGTTTTGTTTAAACATCACATACAAAAATTGTTCATTTTTTAAAATTATGATTTAAAACATGTTTAAACAATGAAATACAAATATCATAATAAGGTAATTCTATATGAAAATCTCTTATCATCGTTCATTGTATCATTTAAAGAAAAAGAAGACTCTAGAGCTGTGTCTTCATGTTAAAAATAGCCAAAAACCTGTTCAGATTAAATATTAACTTTAGGAGGGAGTAAGTCAATAAATAAATTATTTCATTGTAAACATTATTTAGCAAAACTGCTTTTAAACCCATATAACTTTTCCTATCAACATTTGCGGAAAGCTTTTTATTTATATATATTTTTCTGCCCCCATCTTACCCTTTTGAAGGTAGATTTCGCCCATGCTAGGGGCGCCACCACTAGTAAATATATGTACATTTAATAAGGATGACAACATCCATAAAAGCGAAGCTCTAAAACGGTTGGACAGATGAACATGAACTCTTGCAGAGAGTCAGAACTGAATTTGCAAAATATAAATATAAAAGTTTTGACAAAAGTATATGTAAATTATTGCAAAACTTCTAAAAAACAGAATACTGTTTAAGGATATACTTACATTTTTAATACTTGATTAGAGAAATGCTTTGCTTATAATATTGTACCTCTTGTAATATGAATCAGTATTCCAAAAATCAGATCAATCGGATTATTCTATCACATAAAAGTTTGTTGTTAACAAAGTTAAAAATCAACATGTACATGAACGTACGGACATTCTCGTAACGGTTATTGAGTTGCTGCGCTTTCTAAATCATACCTTACTACTACAGGAATCATCATGCAAAGTTTAGAATCGATAGGACAATTCTAATATGCCTAATTTAATGAAAAAGCTATCCGTTACGGACGGACGGACCTACCCTAATCATAGAAAAGCTTCGTTTTTAAAACTGACTATTTTCATAGCTTTCTCCTTACATAATGCCCTGTAAATATATGTATATTGATCATACTATCAAACTTATATCATCAAGATTAAACATTTTCTTTTAGATAACAAGAATAATAAATATTCAAAATGTACATCACCAGCTGAAATTACCTAAATATAAACATATACAAAGCTTCTTTGAAAATCGAATCGTAATTGACCAATGGTAATATCAACCTCCCAAAAAAATCGCCCCTAGAAAAAAATGACCTCCATTTTTTTACTTTCATTTTAAAAACTGAAATTAAATTAGGGTGTCTTCGACATCTCTCCCCCCCCCCCCACCCTCTACTTCTAGTACAAAGTAGACGCGCTAGTAAAATGTAGAGTAACTACGCTCCTAAAAAGATGTTGATATATTACCATCACCTAACACTTTTTCTTTTACCATGTTATAACAATCTACAATAATGGATATATAATACGTGGGTACATTGACAGGGGAAAATGTGTCGTCGATTTAGCTTGCTAATATGGACCTCATTTATTGGTCAGTTTGTTCATCTAGTAGGAGGGGAGGGGATGGGGAATAAAGGGGTTTTATGGGGTGTATTTTTATTTAAAACAGCTGTTAGAATTACTTTATCTGGTGCTACATCCAAGTAATAATATATCCATTATTACAACAATTCACAATCCACCCCGATCTGTAGGTAAAAAGTAAGGTTCGGACATCTTTACAACAAGCAAAAAATCTCTCGTTGTATTTTAAAAATTATAATATTATTATATATCTATGTATTATACACTTTCAGCAGATAATAAAATGAAAAATTATAAGATTGAAACTAGGTCTTTTACAGGAATAAGGTATAACCAACAAGGGAATTAAATCTAAAATAATATTTGGGGGGCAAATGGAGAGGTCGTCAATTTTTCGATGTGTTGCCCCCCAACGACAGCTGAAAAACACGTATAGGTTTCGTGATTTTTTTCCGAATTAATTTCGTTATTGGTATGAGCTGGGTCTTTTAGCCCCAAGAGATAGAAGGATCGGGCTAAAATAAATACATTAATGTTATTATTTTTATTTTGTGGAAAAGTGTCATTAATATGATCCTACACATGATTTTTCAGTTTGACTGAGAATCAGTTCCAATCCAAAGGATATTAATCGGCTTCAAAGCCATACTGGAAAGTTATTTCTTCAAATAGTTTTTAATGGTTGCTGTTTTAGAAGCAACCAGATGTTAAAGAGAAAACAATGGAACAAAAAGAGATATGATTTCTTTAATCAAAACTCATAATACACAGGTTATCAGTACTGCGATTAATAACTCAGTGTATACAATCAGGGATTTAAAGGGATAAGACAATGGCCGAAGATTACAATTAGTGCTTGAAACGTTAACACAGTCAACTTAATGAACCTACCAATCAAAATTCAATAAAAAGTCCCAAAATTTATTATGCCAACAAATAAGAAAACGTTGTTATAAAACTTTGGGGACTATTGTAATTAACAGTCCAATTTCCCCTCCCACCATAGTAAACGAGGAAGGATAAAGGATTCGTTGGATTTAAAAATTTAAGGCCTTATTAGATTTTGTTTAGTTGGTTCAAACTTTTCCATCAATTATCTTAATATACCAAAGTATGATTTTGATACATGATAATCCTATTATATAAAGTAGTAAGCGTTTTTTGTCTGTCCCGAAGAATCTCGCTAAACGATGAACCGATAATAAATTGAACCGATATTGTTCTCCTTTACAGTGAAGCTTCTTATATGTCCTGGCAAGGTTTTAAACTATTTTTGGGGAGGGTGTCTTCACCCCCTCCCCCCCAAAAATACTTTTTTTCATCTTTTGAAACTCAAATTAAAAATGGGATGAGGTCGACTTTTCTCTTCCTACCTTGAGTGCCCCTAGAGGCTTCTGGGGGGCGTAGCCGCTAGTACATTCATAGCTCAGCAACATTACTCTTGAAACATTTCAATTGAAAATAAAACATTAAATCAAAGATAAGTAACTTACTATATGTTTGTAACATTCAATTGGCATGGCAAAGAATTACCTGTATGTCCCTAAAGATCTCACCACCTACGACTTGGCTGCCCTATTTGTATTAGATTTATATTAATGGATATAGAATATATTGAAGGGGAAAGATTGTCGTCAATTTAGATTGCTAATATGGACCTCATTTATTGGTCAGTTCGTCCATCTAGTAGGAGGTAAAGTGATGGGATAAAGTGGGTTGATGAAGGGTATCATTATTTTAGCCAGCTGCGAGCATCACTTTATTACAGTACTAGCGGTTTCGCCCCTAGCCTCTAGGGGCTTAGGCCCCAAGAGGTTTGATCAAACCAAATTTTCGTGTTTTTTTTTTTGGGGGGGGGGGGGGTTAGTCCAACCCACTATTTTTTTTTTGGGGGGGGGGGGATATTTTTCATGTTTTAGGGGGGTTGGAGGTGTCCCACCCCCCAAGAATATAGTTATTAACCTTCCCGGGACCTATGAGAAGCTACCCTGTTAAGGAGTACCCGATCGGTTTAGCGGTTAGCGAGATCCTTTGGTACACACAGACACACAGATACACAGATACACTAACAGACAAACTTCCTGTTACTTTGGTATAAGGATATGAAAATCTGGTAAAACATCCAAGTAATATATCAATTTCTCAAACATAATACTATGATGTTTGAACATTGGGTAAACCCCTTCAAAGTTTCTTTACCTATCAGTTTTTGTTTTTCTGCCTCAATATGTGTGGTAAAAATAGATAGATATAATAGATTATATTTTCTAAGAATTTGAAATAAGAAGAGCATAAAACCATCACATGGCATAGATCTAAAATAAAATAGCCTGATGCCATCTTAGGACCTATTTGAAGCTTAACAACTTTTTTTATGACTATATTAAATTTTGATGGTTCATTAAGTTGTGTGTCCAAACATTTCAACCACTAATTGTAATCTACAGAAGGTTAATTTTGTGTATCTTCATTTGGGTTGTATATCAATTTATAGGCAATTGTCTTATCCCTTTTGTAGTCTTTTGTAGTAATAAAAGAATTAGTTGTCTATATTAGCTAGTCTAATATAAATAGCTCACGCAGAGTTATGGCTTTAATAACACATTAAGGACTTGTAAAGTCATTTATATTATAAGTAGATCAGAAGTGTAGGGAGGGGACATCGGGCTGTAAATTATACTTGTCCCCAAATTGGTTACCGAGATCTTAAGGTACAGACGGACAGACAGACATCGTTCTACTTTGTATTATAGATTATATTAATCTTACATTTATAAAAAAAAATATTGGGCCAAATAATCGTACTTTTAGTGATAAATCAAAGAGGTTTTTTTTGAAAGGCAGTGCAAATACTTGTAGAAGAATAAAAAAAGAACACAAAATGTGAATGAAAGGAAAAACAAGGACGGCCACATCAATGAGAAGCATAGCAATGTCTCTCTTAAATTGACATTTTTCATATAATCATCTTATATTTTAAAGCAATTCATTTTTATTTCATAAGGGTCGGTAAGTCAGTTCGGCTGTAACAGCTCATACAAGTGAAACGTTTCTATTATCAAGTCCTTAAATGTAAGTATGTAACCAATAACTATTTTTAAAAGAGAAGCTTTTCTATAATTAGGGGCGGTCCGTCCGTACGTCCGTCCGAGATAGTTAGCTTTTATTCGTTAATTTAGGCATGTTAGAATTGTCCTATCGATTTCAAACTTTGCATGGTGATTCCTGTAGTAGTTAAGTACGATTTAGAAAGCGTAGCAACTCTATAATCATTACCTGAATGTCCGTACGTCTATTTTAAACATGTTGATTTTTTTTACTTTTTTCATAACTGATTTTTTATTACTGAATCTTATTACAATAAGGTACAATATTATGAGCGAAGCATCTCTATAATCAAGTATTAAAAATGTTAGTATGTCCTTATACAGAATTCTGTATTTAAGAAGTTTTGAAACAAATTTACGTATAATTTTGTCAAACCTTATATTTTCATATTTTGTATATTCAGTTCTGAATATGGATGTTGTCATCCTTGTTTTTTAGAGCTTTAGAGGGGATACACACCTGAACCCACCCCCCTAGTTAAACATACTTAGTACAGAAGGATGGGACACACCTAGTTATAGAGTAGCTGCGCTACTAAAAATATTGTATTGAATGCTATGGAATGATGAAAAAGTATACGGTTTTTACCCATCCTTCCTGTTTATTATTCAAATATTATTAGAACTATGTCATTAGACCAATATAATTTAGAGCTAGTTGAATAGTTATTTAATATTTATCAAAAGTGACTAGCGAGCACAGAAACTTCTCTTCCTTACCCCCTTAGCCCCCCCCCCCATTCATTTTTAAAATAAATTCAAAATCACATTGGGGTAGTTTCTCCTGGAGAGAAGAGCCCAATCGGTTCAGCGGTTACCGGGATCTTAAGCTCTATACGCACAGACATCCTTCTACGTTTTATTACAGACTAGCGCCTGTGCATTAGAATCTTAATGATTATACTGCATTCCCTACACTTAATCAACCAAGTTAAAAAAAATCAACATGTTTAAAATGGACGTACGGACATTTTGGTCATGATTTTAGAGTTGCTACGCTTTCTAAATTGTACCCAACTACTGAAGGAATCACCATGCAAAGTTTGAAATTAATAGGACAATTCTAACATGCCTAAATTAACAAAAAAAGCTATCCGTTACGAACGGACGGACGTACGGACAGACGGACGTACGGACGGACGGATGTACGGACGGACGTACGGACGAACGGACGGATGGACGGACGGACCGAACCTAATTATAGAAAACCTCGCTTTTAAAAATATATTTTTGATATTCTATATTTTACCTCTTAGTAATATGCTTAATGATGAGGAACAGGGAAAAATATTCTAATAAGAAATATTTCAAAATAGTGGATTATGCTTATGGTTTATGAAAGGATCTATTGTTATATGGATCTTACACCAGATTATCATGTGCTCTAGTAAAGTGAAACTTATAGCTGGCTAAATTAGCGACGCCCCCATAAAGCCCCTTTACCCAATTCTCTCTCCTCCTACTGGATGAATAAACTAACCAATAGTTGAGGTCCATGTTTTCCCCTGTAATTATATTAACGTTTATTCTATATTCATTATTAAAGTCAATTATTTTTCTTAAATATCTTTGCTTTTACTGGACGTTATAGTCCTTATTTTTTATAAATATATAGCTCCTTTTGAAGAAAAGGTCTTTTTTTTTACTCTAGTGAATTTATCTTATGAATATTTGTTACTATCTTTGTTAATGATATCTATATCCTGATAAATCTATTTTCATAATTCTCAACAATTTTCAAAGCTCTGGGCCTTGAACTGATGCCCCCCTCCCTCGGTGTTCCAACTTTTGCACATAAATATTAAGCATTTTTACATTATAAAGTGTTAGCGCCTGCGTCCGTGCCTTCTAGGGCCTCTGTATTTGAAGATCTTGAAAATGGCAAAAAATAACCTTAAGACTTAAATCAGGAAATGGAATAGCCTAAAACCATCCTATCTAGGACATATGTAAAGCTTCCCTTAAATTGGGACCTCAATCGGTTTTGTAGTTATTGAAATATTAATCTACAGACAAAAAAATATATTACTTTAAGAATAGAATAGAATATGATTGAATTATTTTGTTGAAAGCATAGAAGAGCAAAATAAAGACACATAATTTTTAAAAATGATTGGAAATCTGGTTATATACTGGCATTTAAACTAGACTTTCATATATATAGTTTTGTTTGTTTTAAGTATAATTAAGAATGTCTTATTAAACTAATAACCTAAAATTAATTCAAAAATAATTTAGAGTTTCAACTTTTTTTTACTCGTTTCATAGTGGTATAGGTGGTAAAAATCGTCATAATAATAAAGACCGCTTTTAAATATTAATATATTATATGTGTTTCAGTCTTATTGTAAAAACACTTTACTTCTCTCTACCCCTCTCTGTTCTCTTTCTTTTCAAAATCATTCAAATTTACTAAAATTTTATTGAACTTTGAATAAAACATAGACCAAAAATAAGTCAGAATTTTACTCACGTAAAATTTGAACAATGTTCAAATTGCTTTTATATTCACTAGAGGATACGCCCCTATTATCCAGAGGCTAAAAATATAACTTAAAAACATCCTAGAACCTAGAAATAAAATAGCATAAACCATCACAGGACATATAAATGAGGACACGATCGGCAAAGTAGTTATTGAGATCTTAAGCTTTAGACAAAACCAAATCCTACTTTATAAAATAAGATACTACCTTTTATTTTAGATTATTCAATTTATTTGATTAAAATTAAATAAGACATATGCAAAAATATTATTTTCTTAAGGTATAATAGGACAATGGTAGATAAAGTAATTTACATACCCAATGATAACCTCTACTGTAGTTTCAAATTATTGGTTGAAAAGTTTGGAACTTGATTGTGTGAATCAACTAATAAAGATATCACAAAAGTATTGAAGGCTGTTCAGAATGACAAAAAACTGTTTGTAAAACTTTGGGTACCAGTATAATATACTCTCCTATGTTCAAGGGTTGGCATTAGGGACATTAGAGTAAAACACTAGAGGGAGAAAGGGTTAAATAACTGTATCTCCCCATCGCAATTGTCTTGTGCAACCTTCCTATTGGGTCATTGAAAATCAACCAATGGTATCGCTTATATTAGGACAGCTAAGTAGCAGAAAATTATTTAGAAGTAGACGAAAGAGGTCTTTGAAAAATGAAGGGAGGTAGTTGTCTGTATATACATCTTTACTATAGATCTGTTTCAGGAACAAACTTTTATGTGATCTAATTATCCGTTTTATCATATGTTTGGTATATAGATTCCTGGGACAACAAAGAACAATATTTATTCGAAGCAACTCTATAATCAAGTTCTAAAAATGTAAGTATGTCCATAAACATTATCCTGTATCAAGAAGTTTTTCAACAAATTTACTCACAACTTTGCTTTGACTCTTATTCATTTAGATTCTGATTTTTCAGTTTTGACACTACACAAGTGTCAATGTCCGTTTGTCCTACCGTTTTAGTGCTTCCCTTTTATGGATGTAGTCATCCTTGTTTTTCTCTAGATTTTATTATTCTATGTGGGCAACACTCTAGAACCGCATACAATCATTTCCCTAAAAGATTTACATTTACCCGTCTTCACAACATAGGTTCATACAATGTTGCACCAGATTTTTATATGCTCTGATAAAGTGATGCTTACAGCTGGATAAAATAACGATACCTCCCTTTATCCCCTGCCCTCCTGCTGAGCACTTACTGTCCAATAAATGAGGTCCAGATTAGCAAGCTAAAATGACGACAAATTTTACCCTGTCAATATATCCACGTATATCCATATATTTAAGATTAATGATACAGTCTCTACACATTGTATCTCTACTTTCAATTGGCTGGCACTGTTTATTAAACATAATTATGAAGTTTATTTTTTTATTGTTTTGTAGAAACACTTTAAAATCCTGGGCTGATTTTTTGATGATTATAGAATAATTTTTCTGATAGTAAAGGGATAGTGATTTCAAGAAAAAAAAGTTTGTCTTCTTTTATTTGAATACAAAATCATAGTTGGTCATAAAATTTCCGTAAATAAACGTACGGACATTCTGGTAATAATTATAGAGTTGCTACGCTTTCTAAATCGTACCTAACTACTACAGGAATCATCATGTAAAGTTTGAAATCGATAGGACAATTTAACATGCATAAATTAACGAATTAAAGCTATCTCGGACGGACGGACGTACGGACGGACCGACCGACCCTAATTATAGAAAAATTTCACTTTTAAAAATAGTTACATAGTTGAATAACACTCTCATATAATTAAGAGTAAGGGTAAAATACCTCGATTTAAAAACAGGTAACTTAAATTAACAAGCTGAGTATTTGATGTAATAATTAAATTGGTTGTCTGATGGTTGTAAATTCCTGAGTGGGACTATATTCCCGCCCAACACTAACACTTAGGCTCACACACGTAGAGCAACACAAGAATAGGAGCAGTCGATATTGTAGTTAGGGTTAAGGGATTGATTATCTGGCCAACAATTCTAGGAAAATGTCAACAAAACCTCTTGGCAGATATTCTATGTGGCATGGTGCAAACTTTATTTATAATGCTTGTGGTTGTCTTTCTTGGCGGATATTTAAACCCTGTATCACCAAACCTTGTAATGCATTAGAACAATAACAATAATGTCTGATTGGTTGTCTATTAGGTGCTATATTCCCGCCCAGCACTAACACTTAGGCTCACACACGTAGAGCAACACAAGAATTAGGAGCAGTCGATTATGTAGTTAGGGTTAAGGGATTGATTATCTACACAACAATTTTAGGAAAATGTCAACGAAACCTCTTGGCGGATATTCTATGTGGCATGCTAAAAACTTTATTTATTATGCTTGTGGTTGTCTTCTATGGCGGATATTTAAACTACCAAACCTTGTAGTGTATTAGAACAATAACAATAATGTATGATTTGTTGTCTGTTCGGTGATATAATCATATATTCCCGCCCAAAACTAAAACTTAGGCTCAAACACATAGAGCAACACAAGAATTAGAAGCAGTCGATATTGTAGTTAGGGTTAAGGGATTGATTATCTACACAACAATCCTAGGAAAATGTCAACAAAACCTCTTGGTGTATATTTTTTGTAACATGCTGCAAACTTTATTTATTATGTTTGTGGTTGTCTTCTATGGCGGATATTTAAACTACCAAACTTCGTAGTGTATTAGAACAATAACAATATATTTGATTGGTTGTCTGTTCGATGTTATATTCATATATTCTCACCCAACTACAAAATCTAGACTGTACATGGTCTATAATCTACAGTAACTACACACTCTATACTTTGCAGTATCAAAAAAGTCTAGAATCCACATTATCTACACATTAAGACTTGGTCTGTACCTATCAGTATCTACACAGTCTAGACTCTACAGTATCTACACTGTCTAGACTCTACAGTATCTACATAGTCTAGACTCTACAGTATCTACATAGTCTAGACTCTACAGTGAACCCAGAAATAGTGTCGGACTGATTATGACGTAAAAAAAAATTAGCCAATGAGAGGCCATTATTGACCAATGGTAAAATTTATAGTGGCCTCTCATTGACTAATTATTTTTTTACGTCATAATCAGTCCGACACTTTTACTGGGTTCCTCTACACTGTCTAGACTCTACAGTATCTACATAGTCTAGACTCTACAGTATCTACACTGTCTAGACTCTACAGTATCTACACTGTCTAGACTCTACAGTATTTACACTGTCTAGACTCTACAGTATCTACAAAGTCTAGACTTAACAGTATCTACACAGTCTAGACTATATAGTATCTACACAGTCTAGACTCTACAGTATCTGCACTGTCTAGACTCTACAGTATCTACAAAGTCTAGACTTAACAGTATCTACACAATCTAGACTCGACAGTATCTACAAAATTGAAATTCTACGGTATCTACATAGTCTAGACTAGTACCTACATAGTCTAGACTCTTTAGTATATACAAAGTTTAGATACAACAATATCTACAATAACTACACAGTCTAAAATATTATGATTCAATAAATCTAAAAAAGAGATTAAGAGTTCAATAAGAATTCAAATTGTTGCAGTCTAATCAATTGATTGTCTGTGTGTGTGTGTTTGTGTGTGTGTGTGTGTGTGTGTATTGGTTGGTATTATAATAATGATTGTGCATGCTCACATAGATTAAGTGTGTGATGGTATGTGTGTGTGTGTGCGTGTATGTGTGTGTGCTCGCAAAGATCCTGACCATATATGGAGGGAGCCTGTGCTATACTTCCGCACCCCACCATAGGGTGGCTATACAATGTTACACAAATGGATTTAAACTATACTGGGATATATTGACAGAGACAAATTTGTTTTAAATTAAGCTTTTGAAAATGGACTTGATTTATTGGTCAGTTCGTTCATCTAGTAGGAAATCGTTATTTTTGCCAGCTGCTAGTATTACATTATCAGAGTACATGACATTCTGGTGCAACATCCAAGTAATAATTGTTACACACAGCCATGTTAAATTTAGTATAGCATCATATTGACATCCAATATTTTGAATTTATTGGCAATTACAATTTAGTAGTAGTTCAACAAATATCTAAAAATGGATTTTTTATTTCTTAGATGTTGCACCAGATTTTCTCTGATAAAGTGATGATCGCAGATGACTATAATATTGATACCTTCCATCGACCCTCTTTACCATATCCACTTCCCTCCTACTGGATAAACAACAAGCTGACCAATAAATGAGGTCCATATAAGAAAGCTAAAGGAAGTGATATAATGTGAGGGTTTATATTATAGAAATGCAACACGTTCTAAATTATACCTAGCTACTACAGGAATAGCCATGCCAAGTTTGAAGTCGATAGGACAACTCTAACATGCATAAATAAAATCTAACCGTAACCAACAGACGTATGGACGGATTCACCCTTATTATAGTATAGAAACATCGCTTTTGAAATTTTAAAATAAATTTTTGTGTTGCACTAAAGAAACACTATTACCCCTCTTCATGGTGACTCTAGGGGGCCTAAAAGAAATTGGATCATAAAAATGCATTTCCACAATTTTATGAGCTTTTTATATAGGAAGTTTGTAAAATTTATTATTTAGATTTTGTAGTTATATTATACATGTAGAAAGGGTAAATTGTTTGAAATAAACAAAATTAATGACAATAAATGCAAATTTAAAAATATTTGATAGGTTTTAATATTGTTTTAAAACTATCAAATGTAATTGGTTTTTATTGCTATTATCTAAAAGCTACTCTAAAAGTCAACTTTGTCTGTCTGTTCGTCCGTGAGTTCGACAAGATGTAGTTGAAAAGGGATTTTATCGTTTGATATTTTTTATCAAAATTCTATAGATTAATGAGAATAAAGCATATAATTTACTTGGAACCGTTGGTCTAACAGTCTTGACTACTGAACATGGATATTTTGTACATATTGTTTTTTTTGGTGATTGATTGCCCGTGTGATAATCATTCAATTTCTACTTTGGTAGATTACTATAAGCTTTCGGAAAAGTTTAAATAATAGCTTAAATAAACCAAATAAGATTTGATAAGTCTCCAAGGGTTTTGAGCCATCTAATAAGAGAATTAAATTATGGGTACCACTTTTAGATTATAAATAAGTGTTGCACTCTATGCAATTCTTGACAATAATTCATATACACACATACCAACACGATACAGGCAGGTTCTAAAGATCTTAGGTGGATTCTTTAAAAAAATTTGCCCCACTAATCGCTTAGTGGGTCAAAATTGTTTTCGTGAAAAATCCTCCAAAATCACATAAAAAATCTACAAAAATTAAATAAAATCTTATTTTAATTACTCTTCTATGATTTTGTTTAATTTTTGAAGATTTTTTATGTGATTTTAGTGGGCCAAATTTTATTAAAGAATCCACCTCTTATATATACAGATATCACAATATAATAGTTATAAGCTAAACAAGATCTCAGTAGAATTAAAAAATACTAACCCAAACCTAAATAATATTCATTCTTATCTATGTGATGAAATCTTAGAGATTTTAAGGGAAAAGACAATTGATGATACATTGATGATAATTGAAAGAAACCTCTTCTGTAGATTAACTTTTTTGAGTGTACTGTGACACTACTAAACACGAATGCCTCTAGGACCCTGAATAAAATCACACCTGAAAAGATTATGTAAATGATGCGGGGCCTGCTATATCATTATTATATGTATATCATCAAAATAGGTTTATAAGCGAAGCTTTTCTATTATTAGGGAAAGTCAATACGTCCTTCCTGTTGGCTATTAACGTGATTTGAATTATTACTTTTCATTGAGATTTATTGAACTTGTTTATTGAACAGTTCGTCCATCCAGTAGGAAGTGAGGGGATGAGTGAAGGAAGTGGAAGTGGGAAATCGTTATTTCAGCCAGCTACAAGTTTCACTTTATTAGAGAACATGAAAATCTGGTGAAAGGTCCAAGTAATAATAAATCCATTCTCTTAACGGGATTTAGATTAAATCTTAAAAGATTCCTGTAATGATTTGGTAGCTTTACTACGCATATCCATATTAATGCACACTGTATTATAGTACATGTCTTGTTCTACTGGGATTTAAAAGGATAAGACAATGGCCAATGATGACCCACAAAATTACACCTTTTGTAGATCACAACTAGTGGTAATAAAAGTCTTCAAATTTGTTAAGCCATCGAATAAGAAAACCGAAAACGTCATCATGAAACTTTGGGAACTAGAGTAATAACAACCTAATGTCATCTCCCTCCCTGCTTGCTTAAACTTGTTGCTTCCCTGTAAGGATGTTGTCATTCTTGATATATCTATAATACAAAGTAGAACGATATCTGTCTGTTTGTTTGTGTGTTTGTGTGTTTGTTTGTAGCGAAGGATCTCGCTAACCGCTGAACCGATCGGGTTCTCCTTCACAGGGTAGCTTCTCATAGGTCCCGGGAAGGTTTATAACTATTTTCTTGGGGGGGTGGGAGACCCCCAACCCCCCCAAAAATAAAAAATACCACCCACCCCCCCCCCCAAAATTTTTTTTTAAAATTTTTCTTTTAAATCTAAAATACGATTAATTGGTTTGATTAAACCTCTTGGGGCAAAGCCCCTAGAGGCTAGGGGCGAAGCCGCTAGTATACATATATTATATCAACTTATTATAAACCTAAACCTAACCCATTATATTTATGCATAATTTACGGTTTTAGGTTTCTAACAATTTAACTGTTTAATAGTGAAGTTATTATAATCAAAAGTGGTTCCATCCCTAGCCTCCAGGGGATAAAGCTCAAGTGAATAAGAAACGTGTAAATATCCTATAACAAGGATGACAACATCCATAAAAGCGAAGCACTGAAACGGTAGGACAAACGGACATTAACACTTGTATAGTGTCAAATTTGTTGAAAAATTGCTTAATTCAGGATAATGTTTATGGACATACTTACATTTTTAGGACTTGATTATAGAGTTGTTTCGCTTATTACATTATACTTTGTTGTCCAAGGAATCAATATACAAAAAATCAGATCAATCGGATGATTAGATCACATAAAAATTTGTTGTTAAAAAAAGTAAAAAATCAACATGTTTAAAATGGACGTACGGACATTTTGGTAATGATTATAGAGTTGCTATAATTTCTAAATCGTACCTAACTACTAAAGGAATCGCCATGCAAAATTTATAATCGATAGGACAATTCTAACATGCCTAAATTAACAAAAAAAAGCTATCCGTTACGGACGGACGTACGGACGGACGTACCGACCGTAATTATAGAAAAGCTTTGCTTTTAAAAATTAATAGAGGGAGGAGACATTTGACTGTAAATTAAATTGGTACCCAAACTTTAAAACCATGTTATAGTTAATTTAGGTACTTTTAATGAATTGGTTCCAAACCATTATTCTAATCTACAAAGGGGTAATTTTGATTATCATCATTGAGTATGAAAATTAATTTACCCTTCAAGATTCCTAATAAACTGTCTACGAGATCTTTATAAAAAGTTGCTCAATGTAATAATAAGTAAAATGTTTAAGCTGTTAATTAATCCCTGAAAAAAACTATATGTAGATTACATAAATGGATATAAAACACGTGTATATATATTGACAGGGGAAAAATTTGTCGTCAATTTAGATTGCTAATATGGACTTCATTTATTGGTCAGTTCATTCATAAAACAGAAGGGAAAAGGATAAAGTAATGGGGATTATCGTTTATTTAGCCAGCTGCGAGTAATACTTCATAGAAGCACACAAAAATCTGGTGCAACATCCAAGCAATAATATATCGATTACTACATAATGTAGATTACATAACGTTACTAATATGGCAAACAAAAGCCATGAGTATAACATGTTTAACATGATTCTCTACTTCTGCATATTCAGGGATCTCAAGGGATAAGACAATGGATGATGAATTAATGTTTTTTTTCTAAATAAAACAAATTGTTTCTTTTTTGAGGGATAAAAAAAAAACAAATTTCTGTGGGTAAATTTTTCAACTATTTTCCCCTTTAAACTTATGTTTATAACAAGAATGACAAAATCCATAAAAGTGAAGCTCTGAAACGTTAGGACAAACGAACATTAACACCTGTAGAGTGTCAGAACTGAATAATCAGAATATAAATGTATAAAAGTCGAACGAAACAAAATTGTAAGTAAATCTAATGAAAAACTGCTTAAATACAGGATATTGTTTAAGGACATACTTACATTTTTAGGACTTGATTATAGAGATGATTCGCTTATAATAATCTACTTTGTTGTCCTATGAATCAGTATTCCAGAAACCAGATTAATCGGATAATTTTATACATAAAAATTTGATGTTAAAAAGTTAAAAATGAACGTACGGACTTTCTGGTAACGATTATAGAGTTGCTTTGCTTTCTAACTCGTACCTAACTCATATAGGAATCATCATGCAAAGTTTGAAATCTATAGGACAATTCTAACATGCCTAAATTAACGAAAAGAGCTATCCGTTACGTACGGACGGACGGATTGACCTTAATAATAGAAAATCTTCGCTTTTAAAAACTTATGTTCTTTTCTTCGTGTAAAGTTTTCTTTATCCCTTATCCCCTGAAAATATTAATCCCAATGCTCTTCTTATTATTTCATGTAATTGCCATTCCACGAAAACCAACCACGTCCATTAATTTGGGACACATTGCCCGAATTTTTTAACACGTACTTGCTTTTTGTTTAAATTAAAGATATTCTTCTCATTAGGTAGCGAAGCCTCTCTATAATTTATTTTGTCTGTACGTCCGTAATGCTTACTTAATTTTTTCCAACGGTCTGTCGTCTAACAAACGACTAATAAATATATTTGTGAATGTTTCATGTTTTTTTTATCCCTATGAGAAAGTAACAGGATGTTTGTCTGTTTGTCTGTGTGTTGTGTATCAAAAGATCTCGCTAACCGTTGAACCGATCGGGTTTTCCTTAACAGGGTAGCTTCTCATAGGTCCCGGGAAGGTTTAAAACTATTTTGGGGGAGGGTACTACCACTCTCCCAAGAGAAATCGCCCCAAGAAAAAAAAACCTTAAAAATTTTAAGACTTTTTTTACCTAAAATAAAAATTGACTTTTTCTTTTAAAATCTAAAATAATAGAGTGGGTCATAAAATTCGTTACTAATGGATTTTGTCCTTGTTTAATTATTGTACTTATTTTTAAACTTCATAGCGACATACGCAACTTTTGTCGTTTGTGAGATCTTTTAAGACACACAGATAAACATCCTAATACTTTCTAGAATTAAAAATGTTTTGTTGTTTATTGTTGCTTTACAATTGATGATGTTCTAAATCTCTGGTTCAAAGATAAACAAGGAACATGTTGTTCATAGATTTGTCATTCTTTTATAAAAAAAATAAGAGGATCACCCCAGGGAGTAAGGGAGGGGACAATGGATCGAATATTCAATTTTTAAGTAGTCTCAGACTTTGGGGACTGGCTTAAAGGGAATGTGCACGAATACAGCAGATTCTTACTGATTTTGGGGACTTGCGCATCAATGCCCCGCTAACTAGCTGAGCTAGTTTTGAATATGCAGACAGAAAAGTTTACAATTTATCGCTGGTTTTAACAAATATTTTTTCCCAAGAAAATGTCTTTTCATGTATAGAAACTCTACTGTGATATTTATGTATTAAATAATCTAAGAACCGCTTGAATTTTGGGGTCAGTTATAAATATATTAGAAGGGTTGAGGGTGGTTTCAACAAGATTTTTCTAGTGATTAATTACAGAATGTTTACTACATTGTGATGTGTTGATAATTTAATTTTCAAGTAAATGATTTTTTTCTTAGAACTAATTTTGTTCTAAATTAGGTTACCATGATCCCCTTACAATTTTGGTAAAATTTTCTTGAAAAATCTGGTTTTCGTTGCTTTTCAGCGAACCCTCTTAAATTGAATAAATTGCCCATTGTCCCCTCCCTTACTCCCTGGGATCACCCCCCCCCCCTCTAATATTTTTTTCTGTACTCTTGTAACTGTAATTTCGGCTTTCTTTTTTGGGGATGGTGGGGATATTCTAATAAAACCACCGCAGGATCAGTAGCTTTATTCCCGGAAAAGTATAGCCAAATTGGTTCAACGGTTACCGAGATCTTGAGCTTTAGGCGGATGGATGGACAGACATCGTTTGAAATGGAGAAAGGAGACAATGGGCTGTTCATTACACTAGTACCCAAAGTCTTATGATAACGCAATCTTATTCGTTAGCTTCAACCCCTGGGGACTTAATAATTTTGATTGGTTGGTTAATTTTTGTTGGGTGTTAAAACGTTTGAACCACTAATTGTAATCTACAGAAGGGAAAATTTAGGGATGCACATTAATTTATTGGTCATTGTCTTATCCCTTTATATCCCTGCATCGTTCTGCTATGTATTTTAGATGTAGTTGTGTGTGACTGACCTAACCTGGTTAAATATAGTAGCTTCGCTCCTGAGAAAGAAAGATAGGCTCATGTGGCATATAAATAGCTTCCTCAATATTATTTTGTCTAGCTGCTGTTAGGTAACAATTGCAGATCATTTAAATTTATACATCTATCTACAACTGACTTTGCCCCTAGCCAATAGGGACTTTTGTACTAGCCCTCTAGCCTACGGTGGGGGGGGGGGGGGAGGGGGAACCATATTTCAATATATTTCTTTGTGGGTGTTTAGATTACAATCGCAGCATCAAAAATTTTACATTTATTTATAGTCGGCTTTGCCCCTAGCCTCTTGGGGCTATCTAATTGAATTATTTAGTTAGATAATGCTTTGATTATTTTGGGCTTCTACATATAATAGGTAAGACCACTTGCAAATGTTTAGATTTTTGGAGCGTAAATATACCCACCATTCCAATTTTAAAATTTCATGAATTTTTAAATTTAGAGAGGGAGAGAACATTGGTCTGTTTTACTCTAGTTCATAAAGTTCATATTAACGTTTTCTAATTCGTTGGCTTACCAACTTTGAGGACTTTTATTGAATTTTGATAGGTTGAATCTTTATTTGTCCAAAAATTTCAACTACTAATTGTAATTTACATAAGAGTAATTTTGTAATATACTCATTGGGGATGTACATTGATTTAACATTCATTGTCTTATCCCTTTAGATTCCTGAATAAATTCCTGAATCTGAACTACAAATGACAGACAGAATTAAATGTGGATGTATTATTAAAATCTTCATCTAAATACCTATTGACACGATAAAATTAGAACTATTAAGTTTACTTCATACTCAATACGCGAAAAAGCGTACGCTGGTTGTTGTCATAGCGTGTTAGCCTCGGATAATATCTTATTTTTGTGTAACAATGACCCAAGTATTATTTATTGATGTGCATAATTGTATGGTCAATCGCCCTGCTGACAACCAACCCTTTGATTGCACGATCTTTGTCTGGAAATTCAAACTGTGCATGGTAATAAGGATCGTGGCTCAACACGTAGCGCATCCGCTCGTCGCCGGGTAAGTGATAGGTTCGAATCTCGGGCCGACATAGGTCGTGTAATCAAAGGGTTGGTTGTCTGATGGATGTTACTTCACCAAATATCCTAATCTATTATACAAAGTAGAACGATGTTTGTCTGTTTGTTTGTAGCGAAGGATATCGCTAACCGCTGAACCGATCGGGTTCTCCTTTACATGGTAGCTGCTTAAAGGTCTCGGGAAGGTTTATAACCATTTTCTTGAGGGGTGGGACAACCCCCTTTTCCAAGAACCTTTTTTGTCTGCTTTCAAATTGTTTTCTCCTACTTGGCTGTGTTAATATTCTCGACATTATTGGTTGATTTTCAAATACCCTATTGAGAGTCGGCACAAGGTCCTTGGGATGGGGACATACAATTATTTAACCCCTTCCCCTTCTAGTGTTTTACTCTAATATGGCTCTCATAGGGTGATCCTTGTTCTTTTCTTTGTCTAACAGCTATAACACTTATCTAACTTTATCTTGTGTATTAGGGTTGGGCCGGATACTCTTTTGGCCGGATACCGGATATCCGGCTGATTTCTTATGCCGGATTTCCAGTACCAGCCTGATATCTGGCCAACGTTCAATATCCGGCAAATTATCGGACATCCGGCCGGATAACCGGATATCAGGCATTATAAATCATCGGGATATCCGATATCCAGATAGTTTCAATATCTTGTATCCAGCCGGATATCCGGCCAAACCGGATGTACGGCCCAACCCTATTGTGTATTACTTTCTATCTCTGTACAGTTAAAATCAATGGCGGAAAAGATTGAGTTTGTACAATCCAATCAAGATTTAATACAAGTTATAATTAATTATTTTCAGGCCACCGTTCCCTTCCTCCTTGGTTTCGTTGAAAGAATAACAAGGATGACAACATCCATAAGTAGCGAAGCTCAAAATGTTTAAGTGGATATCGGGAAAAAATTTACTATAGAGCAGTGTCATACAATACTTATAAACCTGATAAAATAGGGAAATCACGAAGCTTTTAAAATCACGCAATCTTTGAATCACGAAAACTTAAAATATAGGAATCGATCTAGCACCGCAATTAATAGACAAATCTTGATGAAACTTTATGGAAATATGTAGAATATAAGCATATTCAATCCCTGATAATTTCACCCGTCAATCCTGAATAGGAATAGAGAAAATCACAAACCTAAAATTCTTGGAATCAATCTAGCACCCCAATTAATAAATATTTTGAATGTAAAATAGATTAATCTCTGGAAGTTTCAGCCTTCGCCTTCTATCTTGAATAGGAATTAAGAAAATCACAAAAGCTTGAAAGTCTAGGAATCGATCGAGCACCCCAAGTAAAAGACAAAACAATGTATAGATTAGATGGGCGTATGTCATATGAACCTTCACTAAAAATTTTAGCTGTCTAACTTGAATAGGAGCCGAGAAAATCACGTTTACCCCATAGCGTTACGGACTGACGGACGGACTGACATACAAAGTTAATTATAGAGTAGCTTCGCTACTAAAAAGATCTTAAAGGTGGTCAATTATTATCTCGCCAAGTTCACACTATAATATGAATTATAAGGGTTGTATGTTATCATATTATTCTTATTATCTTATACTCTCTCTAGACAACAATAATAGGTGATGTTTTAAGTTAGACTTATACTTACATTTATTACAATAGATAATGTGTAGCAACTCTATGACCAGAAAGTCCTTAGGTTCATTTAAAATATTTTGATATTTGGCTACAATTTTAATATGATATAAAATTGCCCTATTTAGCTGATTTTTGGAATGGCGATTTCTAGGACAATAAGATACAATGTTATAAGCAAAGCACTCTGTAGTTCTGACATTCTACTTTTGATTTTTCATTTTTCCTACTGTCTGAGTTGAGCTCTCATTTATGGATGTTGTCAACCTTGTATAGAAGCAAAAGATGACAAAAACTTTTCTAGGTGCTACTCTTTTTATGAGGTATGATACCTGCAACTCAAAAATAGATTAAAACCTGCCTTAGATTTAAAGTCAGGAATTTCAGAGTGACGACATTGCATGCAAAAATTGAAGAACACAACCATTGTGCTAAACAAAATTACCCTTTCCAAAGATTAAGATTATTGGAAAGTTTAACAAGTAATTGTGACTTTTTTCTAAAATACCGTTGAATGATACTCAAAAGCGATTAACTGAAATTTAATTTCCGAATGTGTACACAGTTTCCTCGGTATTGCCTCATCCTATCCCAATATTTACTACTAGCTAAAAAAGCTTCAAACTTCCAAAAAAAAGGAAAATTTTGAAAATTTGAAGCTTTTTTAGCTAGTAGTAAATATTGAGATAGGATGAGGAATCACCGAGGAAACTCTGTACACATACGGAAATTAAATTTCAGTTCATCTCAGAAGCGTTGTAGCCAAATTTAGATTGGCTAATTCATAATTTACCGTTTAGCATTGACCCAGACCTTATCTTTATTCTCAGGAATAAATATATAACTATAGATGTATAATCTATATAACTTCCTGGCCCAAGTGATAAAGACCCTTTGCTTTTTTTTGTAGGGACTCGGCTGTGTTTACATTTTTTATAATCAAGACAGAGGCCCAACCCTGGGGACAAAATTATATATAGCTCATAATGCCCCCTCTATTCTTTTACTTTAATTTTATAGGGATAATGGATATAGAATACGTGGATATTGTGACAGGGAAGTTTTGTTGACAATTTGGGTTGCTCATACAGTAATCAGATATTGGTCAAACCGTTCCCTCCTACTGGATGAACAAAATAACCAATAAACGAAGTCCCTAAATTCAAGACAGTTTTTCCCCTGTCATAATATCCAACTGCATCATAAATCCATTCACCATAAGTACATGTGTATGATACAAAGGGGTGCTAAGATAAATGGTGATAATATAGATTTTATTTTGATAATAACATCTTGCCATTTAGAATACATGAAGATAGGTAGGTACAATGGATTTTATGACAGAGGAAAAATTGACGTAAATTTAGGTTGCTAACATGTACATAAAGGTCAGAAGGAAAGAAATGGAGTAAAGGGGGGTGAATGGAGGGGATTGTTAATTTAGCCAGCTACAAGTTACACTTTATTAGAGTACATGAATAAACTAATGTAAGATCCAAGATATAATAAATCCAGTGTAAATCCAGACAAGGATGACAACATCCATAAAAGCGAAGCACTGAAACGGTAGGACAAACGGACATTAACACTTGTATAGTGTCAGAACTGAATATTCAGAATATGTATAAGAGTCGAAGCATAATTGTAAGTAAATTTGTTGAAAAACTGCTTGATACAGGACAATATTTATGGACATACTTACATTTTTAGGACTTGATTATAGAGTTGCTTCGCTTATAATATTGTACTTTGTTGTCACAGAAATCAATATACCAAAAATCAGGTCAATCGGATAATTAGGTCACATAAAATCAACATGTTTAAAATGAACGTACGGCGTTTTTGTAAAGATTATAGAGTTGCTAAGTTTTCTAAATCGTACCTAACTACTACAGGAATCACCTTGCAAAATTGGAAATCGATAGGAAAAATCTAACATGCCTAAATTAACGAATAAAGCTATTCGTCTCGGACGTACGGACGGACCGCCCCTAATTGTAGAAAAGCTTTGCTTTTAACAAGCGGTTGCGCCCCTAGCTTGTAAGTGCTCTCGGGGCACTTTTTATGGAATGGTGGGGAGTCTTCAATTTTTCAATTTAAGTTTTTAAAAGATGAAGGACAATTTTTTGGGGGGGTCATTTGTTTCTAGGGGTGATTATCTTGGGAGAGTGGCTGTAACTCTTTAAAATAGTTATAAACCTTCCCAGGTCCTATGAGATTAGAACCAAAATAGTTACGCGGTACATTTCATTAAAAGTGCTGGAAAGTGTAATGTGTGACGTCATAAAAATACGCCTAAAGGGTAGGGATCGTAGGAGAAGTGGGAAAGGAAACCCCTAAAAAGAGCGGGATTGACATTTTTTTATGACGTCACACATGTCACTTTTCAGCGCTTTATTTCATTAGATTTAAAAGCAAAATGTGTATTGTACTGTTTAATATTACGGGTAGATGAAAAGAATGGCTATTAAGTTAAATATGTGCTACCATACCATATAAAATATAATAACATACATTACTTATAGTCATATGATTTATACAAGGTAGATACATTTATATTGGACCAAAAACAAGGACTACGCAGCCGCGTGTTAGCCTCATTGAAATCGTCTTAAAAAACTTTAAAATTCAGTATAATGTCTTAATCTGTTCCTATGCAGACAATACAACATTTCAGATTTTTTTTATTTGCACACAAGCAGGTTTAAATTTGAGGATTATGCGCGACCAAGGAGCGGCTGCCGAGCCCTACCAAAAACAAGAGTGTTAACATCTACAAAGTTTTGAAAGAAGTAGAGCAAAAAAAATTTCCATAGACTTTTTTATTGCTTTATTAATATACTAAGCTAGAAAAAAATAAAAATAAGCTAATATTATTAAAAAAATGCTTGATTAAATAAAAAATGTACAAGTATAGATGTATAATCCAGACAACTACCTGGCCCAAGTGTTGGAGTTTCTTTTCGTCTGATTGCAAATTTGCTTTCTTTGCTTTAGCAGGTACTCGGCTGTGTTTATACGTCCATAGCTATTAGCTATAAACGGAACAGGGTTCTGCAATATGGGTAAAGTTACATAAAGCTCAAGTCCCCTTCATTCTTTTACTTTATTGCTGGATCAAATTGATGCTATAAATTTTCAATTGTGTTGACATGTGTATTATGGTCATAACTAACCAAAATGCTTTTGTAAAATGGATAAATTAAATTTTAGCCTTTTTTCATGGATAATATTCTTATATTATTTTAGATTGTTATGGCATGAGACCTTTTTTAAAAAGCTAAGCTTTTCTATAATTAGGATCGGTTAGACATGTTAAAATTGTCGTAGCGATTTCAAACTTTGCTTGATGATTTCTATAACAGTTAGGTACTTTTTAGATAGCATCTCTATGATCAATATAAATACTACTATTTAACTTTTTATCCTACTCATCTAAAGTTTTATATGATGATTCCTAGGACAGCAATGTATTATGTGCAAAGCGTATCTATAATTAAATAGTACAAATGCAAGTATGTCCTTTTACGATATCCAGAATTTTGCAACTTATAATTATCTGGAAAGCATTCAATCATGTAATTTTAGCTGTATGAAAATTTAAAAATGTGTCACATTGGGAAAACATTCATAACTACTTAAAATGGTCTCATAAAATAGATGGGCAATTTCTTAATTCTATTCTTTAATATCAGACAATGGATAAAGGATATACGTGGATATATTGACAGGGGAAAATTTGTCGTCAATTTAGATTGCTAGCCTGGGCCTCACTTATTTGTCATGAGGAGGGGATAGGATGAAGCAAAGGGGTTGAATATGGGGTACATAATTTTAGCCAGCTACGAGTATACATATAAATCCGGTGTAACATCTAAGTAATATTATATCCATTTTTCTTTTATATCTAAGGACATAAATATCTTAGTAATTACTCATAAGATAATCGGTTAAATTAGAACAGTTATTTATGATTTATTTCGAATGAATGCTGTCCCATATAAAAGAAGGATGACAACATCCATAAAAGCGAAGCTCTGAAACGATAGGACAAACGAACATTAACACTTGTGTAGTGTCAGAACTGAATAATCAGAATATAAATGTATAAGAGTCGAAGCAAAAATGTAAGTTAATTTGTGAAAAATTGCTTGATGCAGGATAATGTTTAAGGACATGCTTACATTTTCAGGATTTGCTTATAGAGTTGCTTCGCTTATAATATTGTACTTTGTTGTCCCAATATACCAAAAATCAGATCAATCGGATAGTTAGATCATAGAAAAATTTGTTGTTAAAAAAGTGAAAAAATCAACATGTTAAAAATTGACGTACGGACAATTTGGTAACGATTATAGAGTAAATTGTACCTAACTACTACAGGAATCACCATGCAAAGTTCGAAATGGATAGGACAATTCTAACGTGCCTAAATTAACGGATAAAGCTATCCGTCACGGACGTACGGACGGACAGATACTAATTATAGAAAAGCTTCACATGTGCACATGTGTACAGGATAATTTCACTAAACCTTTCATCTGTATGAATAGCAGTGATGGTACCCTACCCTAAAAAAGTTATAAACCTTCTCAGGACCTATGAAAAGCTACATTGTAAATAGGAACCATATCAGTTCAGCAGTTAGCAAAATCCTTCGGTACAGACAGACAGACAATGATCCTGTTACTTTATCATAATGGTAATTGGGGAATGTATCAATTTTATCATTCATTATCTTATCCCTTAAGATCCCTAATGTTTATAGATTATATTATAACTAGCGGCTTCGCCCCTTGCCTTTAGGGGCTTTTTTCCCTATAGGATAGCTTATTATTTTTCTATTTCATTTATGCTAGTGGAGTGCACAGGGCTTTGCCAGGGGGATGTAAAATTTCAGCTGGTTAAAAAAAGGGTTTCTCCTAAAGATATCCAAATGCTTCCTTTAAACTTTGAAACCCCTTATTTAACCCCCCCCCCCCCCCGAAAAAAAAATATCACCTCCATCAAATCTTTAAAACCCTTTATTTTGCCCCCCACCCTCAAATAAAAAAAAAACTTGGATGTCCCTGATCATTATATTTTAAGAAGGTTGTTGACAACCCCTCTTCCTCACGCCCATAAAGTGTACCCTATCAAAAATTTGTCAAACACCTTTTTCATATATTTAGGATAGCGGTTTCATATTGGTACGTGAAAAAAGAAGAATATACATTTTTGAACCAATGGCAACAGTATTCGTACAATGCAACAAAAAAAATAATTCTTCTTTTTGAGCAATCTCTAACAGCTCTTTTTAAAAGCAAAGATGTTCTACAATTGGAGTTTGTTTATCCTGGCCTATCGATGCATAATAATCTGTTTAACAGTATAATTGAAAAGAAAGCAACACTAAGACGATTAGGCATACACATTGTGCTTTTCCACCAATATAAATTAAATCTACATAATCAGTAATTTGTTATTCATAATTATGAGTTCCCATCAATTATATATCGTCCATTGTCATATCCCTTAATATCCCTGCAGGTATTGTCTCTAAAGCTAATTTGACAACATATTTTCTACTAGCGGCTACGCCCCAATAAGCCCCTAGACAACACCACCCCTTTGTTTTAAAATGTTTTAAAAAGGAAAAATTTTTTTTTCGAGGACATATGTTCAGTTATTGTGCTCAAAACGAGAACTTTCATACACTCAGACATCCTGTTACTTTAGTCTATAGATATTAGTTATTACTGGGACACCTTATGATGATGATATATGCTTAGTTATTGTGCTCGATACGAGAACTTTCAGACACTCAGACATCCTGTTACTTTAGTATATAGATATTAGTTATTGCTGGGACACCTTATGATGATGATATATGCTTAGTTATTGTGCTCGATACGAGAACTTTCAGACACTCAGACATCCTGTTACTTTAGTCTATAGATATTAGTTATTATTGGGACACCTTATGATGATGATATATGCTCAGTTATTGTGCTCGATACTAAACTTTCAGACACTCAGACATCCTGTTACTTTAGTATATAGATATTAGTTATTGCTGGGACACCTTATGATGATGATATATGCTTAGTTATTGTGCTCGATACGAGAACTTTCAGACACTCAGACATCCTGTTACTTTAGTCTATAGATATTAGTTATTATTGGGACACCTTATGATGATGATATATGCTCAGTTATTGTGCTCGATACTAAACTTTCAGACACTCAGACATCCTGTTACTTTAGTCTATAGATATTAGTTATTATTGGGACACCTTATGATGATGATATATGCTCAGTTATTGTGCTCGATACTAAACTTTCAGACACTCAGACATCCTGTTACTTTAGTATATAGATATTAGTTATTGCTGGGACACCTTATGATGATGATATATGCTCAGTTATTGTGCTCGATACTAAACTTTCAGACACTCAGACATCCTGTTACTTTAGTATATAGATATTAGTTATTATTGGGACACCTTATGATGATGATATATGCTCAGTTATTGTGCTCGATACTAAACTTTCAGACACTCAGACATCCTGTTACTTTAGTCTATAGATATTAGTTATTATTGGGACACCTTATGATGATGATATATGCTCAGTTATTGTGCTCGATACTAAACTTTCAGACACTCAGACATCCTGTTACTTTAGTATATAGATATTAGTTATTGCTGGGACACCTTATGATGATGATATATGCTCAGTTATTGTGCTCGATACTAAACTTTCAGACACTCAGACATCCTGTTACTTTAGTATATAGATATTAGTTATTATTGGGACACCTTATGATGATGATATATGCTCAGTTATTGTGCTCGATACTAAACTTTCAGACACTCAGACATCCTGTTACTTTAGTATATAGATATTAGTTATTGCTGGGACACCTTATGATGATGATATATGCTTAGTTATTGTGCTCGATACGAGAACTTTCAGACACTCAGACATCCTGTTACTTTAGTCTATAGATATTAGTTATTATTGGGACACCTTATGATGATGATATATGCTCAGTTATTGTGCTCGATACTAAACTTTCAGACACTCAGACATCCTGTTACTTTAGTATATAGATATTAGTTATTGCTGGGACACCTTATGATGATGATATATGCTTAGTTATTGTGCTCGATACGAGAACTTTCAGACACTCAGACATCCTGTTACTTTAGTCTATAGATATTAGTTATTATTGGGACACCTTATGATGATGATATATGCTCAGTTATTGTGCTCGATACTAAACTTTCAGACACTCAGACATCCTGTTACTTTAGTATATAGATATTAGTTATTGCTGGGACACCTTATGATGATGATATATGCTCAGTTATTGTGCTCGATACTAAACTTTCAGACACTCAGACATCCTGTTACTTTAGTAAATATAGATATTAGTTATTACTGGAACACCTTATGATGATGATATATGCTCAGTTATTGTGCTCGATACTAAACTTTCAGACACTCAGACATCCTGTTACTTTAGTATATAGATATTAGTTATTATTGGGACACCTTATGATGATGATATATGCTCAGTTATTGTGCTCGATACGAGAACTTTCAGACACTCAGACATCCTGTTACTTTAGTATATAGATATTAGTTATTGCTGGGACACCTTATGATGATGATGATATATGCTTAGTTATTGTGCTCGATACGAGAACTTTCAGACACTCAGACATCCTGTTACTTTAGTATATAGATATTAGTTATTGCTGGGACACCTTATGATGATGATATATGCTCAGTTATTGTGCTCGATACGAGAACTTTCAGTGCCAAATTTAAATCCATAAAATTCAACCATATCATCGTTATAACTATTTTATTACAGCTAGGGGTGTTCACAAAAAACTGTTGACTTGTTTTCGGGGATGTTAATGGATATGGGATATATGTGGATATATTGCCAGGGGAAAAGTTGAAAAGAGGGGAGGGAATAAGTGTGGATGGGGAATAGAGTTATTTATAGCCTGCTGCGAGCATCACTTTATCAAGGTACATGAAAATCTAACATGTAAAATCCAAGCTACAATAAATCGAATAATAGGCCTACACCACATTAGTGTTGAAAATGGTATCTACTGCTGCCCAGTCATATTCGTGACATTAAGTGACATTAGAATGATAAATATTAATATATTAGTGATAATATACATTAATTTGAGAAGAAATGTAGGAACACCTTATTTTTATCACAGATTGAACATGCACAACTTTTTCAAATGTGTTATATTTTGAATTTTCAAAATTAACATCAATAAAAATCATAATTAGAGTCAAAATGATCAATTCTCCTTCACCTGATATACACAAATAGATTTATTATTACTAGGATGTTGAAAAAGATTTTGATGTACTCTGATAAGGTGATAAAAGCAGCTGGCTAAAATAACTATACCCCTCATCCATCCACTTTACTCCTACTGGATGAACGAACTGACCAATAAATGAAATTCATAGTGGCAAGCTAAATTGAATATACACATAAAAACCATGGCGAATATGTAATCAAATTTCGTTACTGTGTGTAATTAAAGTTTTAAAGTGAGCAAACACCTTGTTTGAAATTAAGATGGGCTTTCTTTTAATTTTTTCACCCCTTCAAGTTATACAACCCCTTTAGATTTAAATATAATATTCAAATAAAAAAAGATTTGAAATTTAATTTTAGTATTTAAGCCGAAGTTATTTAAAACGACATCAAAAAACATGGATTTCATGGATTTATTTTAAAATCTATACAAGCATGTATTGTATGTACCTGTTAATCTGCATATCTATCTTTCTATTTATCTACCTGCGTATCAATCTCCTTACGTATCTATCTATCTACCTACAAATCTACGTATCTATTAATCTAAGTAAAAACAACACTAAATCTAAAACTATTGTTGTCAAATAACCCAAATTCTCTTGAGTTATGTTACACAATGTTTTTACATTACTACAACATTTACAATTGCTAAATTCATAGATGATACATTAAAGTATAAGAATAGAGAGGGCACAAACTATATGTAACGCAACTAGGTACCCTGTCCTGACTTTCAACTGGGTCTTTGAACATCAGCCAATAGCGTCGGAAATATAAACATAGCAAAGTCACTAAAAATGGTAAAATGCTATTTGCTGGCAGACGGAAAGGGTCCTCACCACTTGGGCCAGTTAGTCGTCTAGGTTATACATTTAATCTCATATGATGTAAGCTGTGAATTATATGGCTTCAAAGAGCTATTATGCTGTGTCGTATCCACATTTTGTAATGTAAGCTGAGAAGGATAAAGCTACAAAGAGCTATATTGCTGTATCGTAGCCACACCAAGTAATGCAAGCTGAGAAAAGTGTAGTTGCCAAAAACAAATTACAAATCTTTTCAACAAATTTGTTTTCTTCTGAAAACTGTTATTTTTTCAGGGAGGGAGAGGACAGTACAATATTCTACAGTCCTTTCTCCTCCAAACATTACTACCCTACTAACATAGTAATATTGATAGAAAGATTAAATTATCATTAATTTTTCTATCCCTTTATCTCTGATTACTGTTCTTTCTTGGAAACATTAGGAATTGGATATTCAAATATCTATCTATCTTAGACATAAGTGTCCAATCTTTTCCGCCAATAATTACATTCTATAGAATTGGAATTTTGGTCCAATAGCTTATCCCTTAAACCTTTTCTCCAAATAATTAGTATATTCTCGTATATGATGACACACTCAAGAACAAGGTTGTTATTATTAATATTCAGGAAAATTAAAATTAATGTTAACGTCTCGTGGCACCATTATTTTCCGTTATGGGAGCATAACATTTCCAATATTCTTTGACAAAATTTAAGAATATTGATTTATCGCATTGTATTATAAACTTTTTATTAAAATAAAAAAAAACTTTAAAGCCCCAACTTTAAAGAGACAGAAGGAACGGGCTAACAAAACTGCTATTAATTTATGATTTTTAATTATTATGTGTGCAAAATTGTCTGTAATACGATGCTATGCATGATTTTTCAGTATGGATTAGGTCGAGTTCTAATACAGCGAATATTTATCCGTCTCAAAAGCAAACTGGAAAAGCTATTAAGACCAAAACAAAACAGAAATTGATTCATCTACCATTCCTAAGGTCTTAAGGAGAAGCCAGACATACATGCATATGAACATTAATACCAGATAAAGAAGTACAATATTTTTTTTAAAGCTATGATTTTGAGAAGGAAATGCTTTTATTTTGAGGGTGGTAAAATTAGTGGTTTCAAATCTACTGCTACTACTACTTACTGTTATAAAGTTTAGACGTCTATGGGAAATATGAAGCCTATAAATAACGGCCAAACATATCATGCAGTGTTTCAAGTCACTTGGACAATTACATCCTACAAAGTCAAAAACTAACTTTGAGGAAAAGAGAATTAAAGACTTTAACCCTATTGGTTAGTTAGATATGCTTTGTTTATTAGCTCAGGCTAAAGGAAGGGTCAAATGAAGACACTTTATAAATATTTTTTACAACAATTTTTTGTATGATATAGCTTTTCTATTCATCTGATTTTCGGACTCATGATTTCTAGGACAACAAAGTACAATCAGACTTTATACCCCTTAATCCCTGAAAGATCTTTAATGTGTTGTCTGATGCTTTGAGTAAAAAGAATGCTTAAAATTTGTTGTACATCTTTTCTGTCACCTTCAAATTTTGGAACATGGATGATCCTTATATAAAAGTAACAGTATATCTTTCTATCTGTGTTTCCTGAATAATCTCGCCAACCATTGTTGGCCTGGGCCTTCAGCCTCTCGGGGCTAATACAAATGGTTTTAATTATTTCATTTAAATATCCGCGGAAAGCTGTTTATAATACGACACGAAAAATAACTGTTTCAGTATGACTTCGAAACCGATTCATATCCACTTGAATAGAGCTAAATCTAAGGTAAATAGAAAATTCGTGTATAGCATCGTATTACATACAATTTTCGACGGATAATAAAATAAAAATACGATGGGATAAATAACTAATACTGAATTAATATTTTCATTTATTCCCTTCCCTATCTTTGGTTTAAAGTATCAAAAGTAAATGGATGGTATTTATGTGGTGAGAGAAAAAGAAAAGAAAAAATCGGATCATGTCTTTTGGACTGCTAGTGGCCAACAGCTTACAAATCCTAAAAGTCGCAAAAATTTACATTGCACAAGGAATGCGTTAAAACACATGTGCATTGCTGTATCCCCTATGTTTAGTTGTAAGCTATTGTTGCGGGACAGACCAACTTATAGAGTAGCTACGCTCTCCCTAGTTTTGTATATTAAATACACCTAACTACAAATACATTGTTTGTGATTAGGTATCTTAGAAATTTATATAACTATTGAGTTGTCCTTCTGTACGTCTACCAAAACTTGCAGCAACTCGTAGACTACCATTTTATAACCTTTTTTTTAAGAGATCTTACTTCATATAGCCAACTGAATCCAAATATCTTAACAACACATTTTTTCTTTGAAAAAGGGTTACATTTTACAAAAACGGTCTAATTATTAGTTACAACTAACAACATAGGGTTTGGGGGACTAGGACAAATATTTAAAAGACAAGAAAGTATTTTATATACTGTAGACGAATGTATTGCGTGGAAATCGATTAATATCCGGTGGATTAGAACTGGTTCTGAGCCATACTAAAAATCATGTATGACATCAAATAACAAAAATTTCCATGATTTGAATATTAAAACAAAATTCATAAAATTAATACCAGTTTTAATACCCATGCCTTTTGCTCATCGGGGATAACAAAACTATAATTAATCATGAGATTTTTACTTTTAATATCGAAGGATAGCTGTCTATAATACGATGCGATAAATAACTATTCCTCTTATATTAGAAAAATCATTAAAATCTAATTATACATATGTATTATTAATAATATTATAACTTTACTAGCGGCTAGCCTCTAGGGGCTTTGCCCCATGAGCTAGGAAATTTAAAAAAAATACAAAATTGTGGGCTATTTTTTTTCTGGAGGGGGGTTTGGGGTGTCCCACCCCCCAAGAAAATAGCCTAAAAGTACCACAGGACATAAGAGTAGAATGCGATCGGTTCAGTGGTTATATTTCATTTTTATAGTAAAACAAAAAAGAGATGGGGATCTTCCCAAAATATTTCAGAAGTGTATCTTATTCTGATCTTGTTGAAGAATTTTTGTGTTGGGGCCTACGAAGCTCAATCCCCCTAGAAAATCCTATGCACGCCACTGCGCCTAGATTATGTGACTTTTAAATACATATGTATATATTCCAGATTACCTAAAAATGATAATAATATTAAGCTTATCATTTTGTATAACGATGCATTGTGATACATTACGACAATGGATATAAGAACTATCTGGATATATGGATTGGAGAACATTTGCCGTCAATTTTGCTTGCTACTATGAATCTCATTTATTGGTCAGTTCGTTCATTCAGTAGGAGTGGAGGGTATGATGTAAATGGGGTGGATTGGGGGTGTCTTTATTCATTTTTGCCAGCTGTGAGCATCACTTCTTCAGAGAACCTTGTGCAACATCCAAGTAATGATATACCCATTATTACGACACAAACGTTTATAAACATACTAATGTGTGCTGTCTTTCTGTTTATGTGTATGTCTGTTACAAAGAATCTTGCTAAATAATGATCCGATAAGGTTCTTCTTTACAGTGAGGGTTTTCTTAGATCAAAAGAAACTTTAAAATTGCCTAAAACAGGTTATTAATGAATCAAAGTATAAAAAAAGATTACACGAACATTAGCAGTGAACAGCCATTGATTTGTGGATATAACCATAAGACAATATACTAAATATATTTATTCTATATCATTTTAGATAAACTTTAAACAGTTATAGTCGCAAACAGTAATATGGAATACAAAAAAAATTGGTTCATGATTACGAACATTTATGTGATCTTTGAAATTTTTAAAGCAATGATTTTCTTTTATTATGTAGACCTGGAAGAAGGTAAGAATTACTCTTTTTACAATTATACAGCACTCTAAGTAGCTCTGCTTTTGTTGTCCTTTGCTTTTAGTGGATTTGCACACATCAAAACCAGTCTATACCTAAAATTTTAAAGCCGTTTATGAGATCTTAGTCAATATATACAATAGACTATAGGCTGCGCCCAAAGCCTACAGGTAACATAACAATACAAGCAGGTATATCTATAATACAAAGTAGCTTGATGTCTGTCCGTCTGTCCGTCTGACCGTCTGTCCGTCTGTCTGTCCGTCTGTCTGTCTGTCCCTTAAGATCTCGGTAACCACTGAACCGATCGGATTCTACTCTTCAGGGAATATACCTACTGGTCCTGTGGTGGTTTTAGGCTATTTTCTTGGGGGGTGGGACATCCCCAACCCCCCCAAAAATAAAAAAAATCCAACCCCCAAAATTTTTTTTTTTACATTTTTTGTAAAATCTCAGTAACTGCTGATCAAATTGGGCTCTACCCTTTTGGGAATATACCTACTGGTCCTCTGTTGGTTTTAAGCTATTTTCTTGGGAGGTGGGACACTCCAACCCCCCCAAAAATAAAAAAATCCCCACTTCCAAAATTTTTTTTTTTTTTCAATTTTTTAAACAAAAACCAGTAATTGGGGTGGGGGAACCCCACTGCAACATGGGGCAAAGCCCCCATGAATCCCCCCCCCCAAAAAAAAAAAATCAAAATATATTTTTTTAAATTTTAATTTTTGTGTATGCGAACAACCTAGGTCTAATTTTTATGAATTGAAATTTTTTTGTATACGGCAAACAACCTGGGTTTAATTTGTACAAATTAAATTTTTTCTGCATAAAGCGCACAACCTGGGTTTAATTTTATCACAGAGTAATTAAACAAAGAATATCTTTTTTTAAATTTCTATTAAGGAGGGTTGACATCCCAAAACTATATAGGGCGAAGCCCCTAGAGGCTAGGGGCGAAGCCGCTAGTTCTCTAAAAAGCAAAACCTGAATATAATACTACAAGATATCTATCAAGATATCAAAAAATTTTAATGTTATTTAAAATGCTAAATTTCCTTGATTCACTTCACTAAGAGATCTAAAAATGGAAACAAGGAGAGAACCAGTTAAGAGTAAAAGATACGACAATACAATTTTTGCTACAGGCCCAGAATTAAAATCACCTTCACCAGTAAAAGCTAAAAGAACCAAAGTTGAAATAGCTCCTGACAAGCAAATGTATACAGGTTATACTGTGAGTGTTATGGCGTCAGGGGCGTTTGACTTGTTGTTTGATGGCATATATCAAAGTGATATTCTACTTCAAGACGAGATACAACAAGAAGCTCCAGTTGATAAAGAAGCTCCAGTGGATTTATCCAGACGCCCGGATGCAAGCACAACAGAAGACCCATGTATACCAGGTCCATCTAAACAACAATATGTATCAATCCAATCCACACCAGTACTGGAAGATGAGTCAAGCCGTACTTATACCCCAATTTCCTCGCCACCTTTAGAAAATCCACCATTATATTCTGTGCTTGTGGATCAGACAACCACAACAGAAAAACTCTTAGCTGCTTCGGAAGCCAGAATCATGGCGAAGATGGATTCAAACAAAAAGGAAATCCTTGATAAATTGTCTAAAATAGCAAGGCAGTAAAGAAGATTCAGGGAGCAGAAGCTCCACAAAAAAAGCCGCAATCAAAACCAGCCCTGCAATTAATTGCAACACTTGAACAGCTAGCTGAACTCAATGAGAGAATTGCTAACAAAAACCCGGGTGACATTAAGAGATTAGAAACATGGATATATATGCCGCGAACTTTATTAAAGATGAAGTTATTGCCTCTACAACTGTGATGTAGTTTGAACGTTCGGAGACATACAATTATATGCTCAAAATCTTCCCAGTACCAGAACAAATGAAACAGATAAACAAGAATGATAAAGAGGCGTGTAACCCAAACTCGGCACCAAAAGACCATGGTTATTTCTTGGGCCAAATTGTTGCTGCGGCAAGAAAAAGAATCAACAACAAGTTTTCCAGAAGTGCCAAGACAAAGGTTGCAAAGATGCCTAAACTACATATTGCTGGAGACATAGCAGGGATGGACAAAATTGAAGAAAAAGCCAACCTTAAATGGGCTCAATGGTCTGGATTTGGATTTAATCCATCTAGTATAAGGGAGAAGTTTGAGAAGGCGCTCCAGGGAATACAGACACCAGATAACCATGATGAAATTCCAGATGTGCAAGACTATAGTTAATTGCTGGGCATTGACTGATAATAAGATCATTTTTTATGTTTATGTTAGTTTGGTAAGCCCAGGCCTTCGGTCCCTCAGGGCTAACAAAACAGTTTTTTTTATCAGAGTTGGTAAAAACCCGGATTTTAAAAAATAACACAACCCATTGGGTTTTATTAATATAAACCGATTTTATTGGTTTTCTTTGGTTTTATTGTTTTTCAAAGATTATTACCTAGGAATTTTTAAATATATAATATGGATAATGGATGTTTGGCTATAGACATTCTGTTACTTATATATAAAAACTAGAGTTGGCTCGATATAATTATCTCCCTATTGGCTAGTTTTCTATATGCATATCTATTTCTCAATAAATCTATTTTCCTCACCCGGCATTACTATCTAAAAGAAAGAAAATATTTAATAATCTAAATGATTTTAAAAAGATTTTTTAAATTATAATTTTTTTTTACATTACCATCACCAAAGGGTTAATGATGATGATTACAATTTTAGTTTAATATTTGAACACACAAAGTGTCGCCACAATCGAATTCTTTTAAAACAGAGTTTTCTTAAATTTATTATATTATAAATTTAGATATTCTTTTTTATGATTAGAAATTAAATACATTTATATAAGGTAAATAGCAACATGAAATTAAAAAAAGGAATTTATTTTTAATAAAGTAAAATAATGGGTCTTATCGTTCTGGGCAATGAGAGTTTATTATGGATTATTGGAGCACTAAGAGTTTTAAACAAATATTCCTTGGAAAACTTGAGCTTGTTTATAGACATTTATTTCCTATATAGATCTGACATGGATCTTGAAGCAATTAAGCAGGCCGTTTTATACATGTTAAAAATTGGAAGATTTCATTAAATAAAAGTTATCGCAAATATACTTAGTAAATAAGCAGTTAAAATGCATTTATACGGTATTTAAACAAAAATGTTTTTATTATTTTTATAAGTAAAGTTGTATAAAAATGATACTCCCTGGGTTTTTTCCTTTTTTTTTTATGCCAACCCTGTTTTTTGTTGTGACTGATGTTATTTTTTTTATATTCAAATATTTCTTTAAAATTCAATATTTATCTTCTGTTTAAAAAAAAAAAAAAAAAAATAATCATATGTTAATACAATAACAGCATCAGCAAGAAGTCCCTAGTTTCTTACGATTAACTAGCCTCTATGGTCTTTGCCACAAGAAGTAATTGAGAAAAGAAATTAGGCACCTAAAAAAATTAAGTAGCTAAAATAAAAATAACGTATCCCAAGAAAAAGGCTTAAAACCACCACAAGACGAGTAGGTAGAGTACAGCTTGAGCGGTTCAGCAGTTTCCGACGGACAACCAGACAGACATTAAGCTATTTTGTATTATAGATTATCATGAATAGAAATATTCTTGTTTTGACATTTTAATATGCAAGACATTCATATGATTTAGATCTTTTTGATAAGCAAAAATAAATTAAAATAATTTTTATAAGAATTATCAATACAATAAAAAACAGTTTAATTCTTTGACAAAAAAAACAAGCATAACACATAACAACATCCATAAACGCGAAGCTCTAAAAACAAAAGGAAGGACAGGCGAACAACAAGTCTTGTATATTATAATTTAATCAGCAGAATTTAAAAAAAAACATTCTCTAATTCGTTGTCCTCAAAAAGGCCATTCCACCAATGACTTTAATCTTTAGGAGGGACATTTTTAAAATCATGATAGGAGTTGTGCATCATTTTATCTTTCATTGTCTTATCCCTTAAGATCCCAAGTTTACAAGGATATATTTTTTGTTGTTATCCATGTTCTACCCAGAGGTGGATTCTTAAAAACATTTTGGCTCACTGTCTCACTAAAATTAGTGAGGCTCGCAAAATTTTTTTGGGAAAAATCCTCCAAAATCTCATAACAATCTACAAAAATTAAATAAATCATAAAAGGGTTATTACCATAAGATTTTTTAAGAGAACATTTTTAGCAAGCCTCGCTAATTTTAATGAGGCAGTGAGCTAAAAAGATTTTTAAGAATCCACCTCAAGGTAGTGTTTAGGGATAGATATTCTAAAGAAATAGTCTAATCTCAAATTCGCAGAGTGTTTTATAAATGGATATATTATTTGGATCTTACACCAGATTTCCATGTGCTCTAATAAAGTGATATTCGCATTGGGTTAAAATGACAATACCCCCCATCCATCCACCCCACTTTACCCCATATCTCACCTTCTACTGAATGAACAAACTGACAATAAGTGATGTCCATGTTAGCAACCTAAATTGACGACAATTTTCCCCCTGTCATAATATCCACGTATATTATACATACATTGTTTTATAATGCTCGAGACAGCGCAAAATGGCACCAAAAACGGTTATTACCAGATTTTCTTTAGAATTATATCCCTTCCTCTGATTGTAGTGTTGCTAATTTGTTAATGTAATACTCTTGTTCTTTGTCATAGCTCACAGCTAGAATGTTGGATATTATAAATATATGGATATATAATTTAATATTATAATACTCTTGTTCTTTGTCATAGCTCACAGCTATAATATTGAATATTATAAATATATGGATGTATAATTTAATATTATAATACTATTGTTATTCTGTTATAGCTCACACATGGATATATAGTTTAATATTTTAATACTTTTCTTCTTCTGTCATAACTCACAATTAGAATATTAGATGTATGGATATCTAATTTAACATTATTACTAAAATGAAAGTTCAAAATGGTTTATCCATATTACTTATAAATCTAATGTTTTCTCTTAAACTCTTCCTTGTAGGTTTTTATAATTGTTATTTCCCCATACATATATTATGTATATTTCAAACCTATGGTTTTAATATCGCAGTTATAATCTTTATGGGAGGTGATCGCTCTTGGGAGGGGAGCGACTGAGATACCGTCCCCCAAAATAGTTATACACCTTTCATGGACCTAAAAGAAGCTTTACTTAACTGTGATGGAATACCATATCGGTTCAGTGGTTAGCGGGATCCTTCGCTACAAACAGAAACAAATCATTGTATGATTTTACAAGCCCAAATATACAGCGAAGTGTATAAATACATATATACAAAGGGATAAGACAATATCCGATAAATAAATGTATATCCCCACTGATGACACACAAAATTACACCTTCTGTAGATTACTACAATTAGTGGTTGAAAACTAAATAATGAAAATTCAGTAAAAGTGCCTAAAGTTGTTAAGTCATTGAATAAGAAAACGTTATTATAAAACTGTGGGGACTAGTGTAATTAACAGCCCAATGTCCCCTCCCGCCCTGGATAGACACACCCTTAATGTTAAGCAAATCTAAAGTATCATATTGGTCATTCATCTTAAATTTAAATTAAGATTTATATTGCTTTGATTATGCTCAAGGATCAAGGGATGGAACAATGGACGCTTAACCCTTTACAGTCGGGCCCCTTGCCGCACCTTAATCGGTCGGGGGGGGGGGGTGGGGGGCGTTCAACGCCCCCCCTTATTATCTCAGTTCCTATTAGAGCTAGAGGGCTAAATTTTTTTGTGCAAGTCCCCTGTTTGATAATGAATTTCCGACCTTTTATAAGTCTAAGTCAATTTTCGCTTCCTTCACCCTTTTATTTAACAACCTTTGTTTTTAGGTCTTTTTTTACTTAAAAATTTCAAACGGCTGTAATTTTCTTATTTTTGAAGCTAGAAGAAAAATTTTTTTCCAGAAAATGTTTATCTTTATGTAAATTTTACATTAGAAATATCACAATATAAATTTCAGCGGCCGCAGCTGTACTTGGCAGCTGCCAGCCGCCGCAGTCGGCGGTCGGCGGGAAAACGGCGGCGGATCTTCATGAAATTTTAATACGTTGTGTAGACATGTATAAAAAGCTTAAGTTTAAAATTTGAAGTCTCTAAGTCAAAAATTGCGGCCACAGGAGCCTTTTAAAGATTTCTGGAGACCTGGAGGATCAAGTCCTGCAGGATCATACCTGGAACCTGAAAGTGACTTGAACACCTGTATTTTATATAAGGATGTACTACTAGAGGATTTTTTAGTATTTTAGTATGATAAAATGCTTTGTTTTAGTCAAAAAAATATTTTTGCTGTTTACCTGGATGACCCTGCCAGGTTTGATGGCATCCTGTGCCCGCCAGGATGAAGATATTCAAAAAATTCCAACTCTCAGTTATGTGTCATACCCATACTTAAAAAGTCAAGCAGTTTGGGCTCTTTATCTTTCACACACAGAAAATGAGATAGAAAAAACCGGATGGGGGGGCGTTCAACGCCCCCCCCTCGACCGTTAAGGGTTAATTAATCATTTCTAATGGTATGCGAAAAATATGGAGGCACTGAGGGAGGGAAAAATTTAAATGAAAATTAGTTTTATAACTCTCTATCTCTTTCTCTCTCTCACTCTTTCTCTCTCTCTCTCTTTTTCTCTCTCTTAATCTCTCTCTCTTTTTCTTTCTCTTAATCTCTCTCTCTTTTGCTGATTTAAAACTTTGGGTAATTTTATTAAACTTTGGTTGTTTCCAGTGTCAAAACTTTTCAACTAATAATTTTGATTGTTGGAGATATACTTTATCGTCCATTGTCTTATCCCTCTGGATATCTGAAATAATTTGGGGGAACAAAAATTTATAAATCATTTTCCTATCCATGTATCCATAATTATATACTTTATATTGATCTCATTTAAGATTTGGGTGTGATTTAAAGTTTTAATAATTTTGGATATACTGAATACTTAATTTTTAAGTTATTGTGTTATGATTAAAGTAAAAGAAAAAGTAAAAAAATAGAAGTGGCACGCGCTATATGTAACTTTACCCACGGGATGAAGACCCTGAGCCGACCTTTAATTGGGTCTTGTATCAGCGAATAGAGTCGGAAATATAAACACAGTCGAATACCTACAAAAGAGAAGAAAACAATTTGCTAGCAGACAAAAAGGTCCCCATCACTTGGGCCAGTGTCGGTTATATATCCATCGCTTTACATTTATTTAAAAAACGCATAGTGCTTTTAAAGGATACATTTTTCATTTGTATCGGTCAGGTTTTTTTGCTATTTTTTCACCAGAAATCTTTTTGAGCAAATCCATGAGAGTTCCAAGGGGTTAATGAATTCTCCCTCCCATATGTTTATTGTTAAAATAAAAAAGGAAAAACATTTTCTGTTAATAAAAAATCACAATAAAAAGTTTAGTTTTCAGTCTATTTAAAAATAATTTACATTAAAAACAAAGAGAAATTATTTGATGTTTTTTGATACGCTTTTTTAATATAAACATTTTGCCTCGCCTTTTTTAATCTTTAATGTATTTTTTATTATTATCAGCGAAGATTCTAAAAAAAATCTTTAAACTTCTAAAACATAATTATGTCCCTAAACATGTATTTGATCAGTTTTGCAACAAATTTACATACAAATTCCTTTTTTATTTCTTATATTCTGCATATCAAGTTATGAAACTCAACTTGTGTTAATGTTTGTTTTTCCTATCATTTAAGTGCTTCCCTTTATGTAAGTTGTAATCCTTGTTTTTTTCATATGAATGTAAATTGTAATCTTAATACATGTTGATTGATATTTAAGCACCCCTATTTTGTAAAATAAAACATTTAAGTGTGTGATTAAAAAGCAATAACAATCGTATTTATACATATTTAGGGTTTAGGTACTGTTATTTTGATTTACATAGAGCTACTCTTTCATTCACAGATGCATAGATATATTGATAGATATCTAGATAGATAGATAGATAGATAGATAGATAGATAGATAGATAGATAGATAGATAGATAAATAGATAGATAGATAGATAGATAGATATCTAGATAGATAGATAGATAGATAGATATCTAGATAGATAGATAGATAGATAGATAGATAGATAGATAGATAGATAGATAGGTAGATAGATAGGTAGATAGATAAATAGATATATAGATAGATAGATAGATAGATAGATAGATAGATAGATAGATAGATAAATAGATAGATAGATAGATAGACGGACTTAATAAAAATATAGAGAAATAGTTGTATTTGTTAAACTATTGGTGTAGATAGATAAATGGTGAGCAAAAAAATTCACACCTTTTGCGCGACTTGTGTTAATGGTAGAAAAAAAGTTTGCACTTCGTTAGAACCGCTATGAACTCTAGTTTTTAGAAATATAAAACGATTCCTGTGCTATGTATAGTTTAAGAGCTACGTGTTAGAATGTCCCAACTGATTTAAGACAATAGCCGATAAACTGATGTACATACCCTATGAATATAAACAAAAGTATCCTATCTTTAAATTACAATTAGTTGTTTCAAAGTTTAGATAATCAACTTAATGAACACAAAATTCATTAATAGTCGCCAAAGTTGATCCGATGAAAGAAACCGTTATTGTAAAAATGTTTGGACTATAGTAATAAACTTTCCAATGTCCCCTCCCTCCCTGGATAGATAGATAGGTAAATGTATTTGTTTATTTAATGGTCGCGTGCTATGGGGTCAATTTTAAAGGTTGTCCAAAAACTTGTATTTTGTCTGCTATAGCACATTTTCTTCTGTTTCTTTTTTATGGACATTGTTACACAAAGCGCATGCCCCATCTATTCTTTACTTAAATACTAAGGTTTTTTAGATGGAGAACTTTGGACAAACAATAGTATAATAATAGGATCTTCTAGCACTATGATGCCAGAACGAAGGGTAAAGTTCTTTTGTATTATTAGTAATATGCTAACTTTTTAATAACTTATTTGTTTGTTTGTTAGAACATACAATGCGATGTTTGGCCTCTATGATCTTGAAATTGTAAAAATTGATGTGATCAATAGTTTTAGTAATAGATATATTATTACTTGGATGTTGCACCAGATTATTAATTACTATATTAAAGTTATATTCACAGCAGGCTAAAATAAAGATACCCCTATCCATCCCTTTTTTCTCATCTCCTGATACTTGATGTTGCACTGACCAATAAATGAGGTTCATATTAGCAAGCTAAATTGACGACAAATTTTATTTTATTAGAAAATATGATAATCTTGTGTAAGATCCAAGTAATAATAAATTCATTCTTTAAACTAACTTCAAATTGGTCAAATCTTGTATATGTGAATCTAAAACCTGGGAGGGATGGGACATTGGGATGTTTATTACTCTAGTCCCCAGAGTTTTATAATTAAGTTTTCTTATTCGTAGGCTTAACAACGTTTATGATTTTAGCTTGGTTGGTTCATTAAGTTAAGAGTCCAAAAATTTCAACCGCTAATAGTAATCTGCAGGAGTGGTAATTGGGTTTATCATCATTGGAGATGTACATAAATTTATCGACCATTGTCTTATCCCTTTAGACCCCTGATCCAAAACAGTAAGATTTATGGAGTTTGTCTACAAGAATGTAAATAAGCTGCTATACATGATTTTGCAGTATGACGGAGAACAGGTTCTAATTCAGCGGATATTAATCGGTTTCGTAGCCATACTGGAAAGATAAATACATTAAGTTTAAATTGTTGAATTCATGGGGTCAATATCAAAAATTTTAGATGTTTATTCACTTCAGCATATCTTTATATCCTTATACTAAAGTAACAGGATGTTTGTCTGTCTGTGTGTCTGTCTGTCTGTGTGTCTGTACCGAAGGATCTCTCTAACCGCTGAACCGATCGGGTTCTCCTTAACAGGGTAGCTTATCATAAGTCCCGGGAAGGTTTATAACTATTTTGGGGGAGGGTACCACCACCCTCCCAAGAGAAATGACAAAAAAATCGAAATTTTTTTAAATTTAGGGGAGACTTCAACGTCAAATAAGGTGGTATCGTACATAAAAAATTAACTTTAACAAACAAAAACATTTAAAGTGCCACTAGAGGCCTCTAGGGGCGTAGCCGCTAGTATCAAATAAAGTAACAGGATATCCGTCTGTGTATCTGTATGTTTGTCTGTTTGTTTATACCGCTGAACCGTTATGGTTCTGCTTCAAAGTTTAGCTTCACGTAGGTCCTGGGATGGTGTATAACTATTTTGGGGTACCACCACCCTCCCAAGAGAAATAGTCCCCTTATTTTCTTTTTACTTTAGAAAAACTAAGATTAAAAGTGGGGAGGGTCGAAACAATTTTATTGTATTATTGCTTCACTACTTGGTTTCCATTTTTTTACTTCTTTGCAAGTTTATGGAAACCCCTTTTTATGAAACCTATACAATATAATAATACAAAGTATTTGGGATCTTATGGGATAGGTAACAAGCCGTTTTCACTCAACAAGGGGAGCATAGACCGCTGACAATTTGATAATTGCATGACCTTTGTCTGAGAAGTCCTAACTGTGCATGGTAGTGAGTTGCACCTGTTTTGAGCCAAAGCATTCCCCCTACTCTAACTATTTATGTCGCGCACCTGACATAGCAGCAGTAGGAACAATTTTTAACGTCTTTAGTTATGACGCGATGTCGTACGGAGATTCGAACCTATCATCTTTCCGACGACGAGCGGTTGCGCTACGTGTTGAGCCACTTTTGCAGTTATCTAAAGGGATAGGACAAGGTATGAAAATTTTATATAAATCACTTATGATTACTCCCTCTGTAGATTAAATTTATTGTCTACAAAGTTTTGACACTTAGTGAACCTACAAATAAGATAACTTGTAATAATAATAAAACTTTGGGTACCAGTCTATTGTCCCCTCTATCCCTGCATAAGTATATGTATAAGTGATCAACTGAAAATTGATTGCCCATTTCTTCCCTAATTTCCGAAATTGTACAGCAGATAACTTAACTATTGCAAAAGCTATTTTCAGCTACTCCGGTCAAAGGGAAAATCGATATAATGTATAAACTATTTATACAGTATACATTCAAAATTTGAAAGGTTTTTTTTTTGAAGTTTGAAGCTTTTTTTAGCTAGTAGTAAATATTGAGATAGGATAAGGGTGCTATGTACACAATCGGAAACTAGAATTCAGCTGACCACATAAGTATTTGTAATAATAAGTAATTTGATATAATAAGATTTATAAAGACAATTATACATTATTGATCTGATTATATTATTACATAAAAATTAACATTTAGATTCAAATATGATATAAATTAGTATTTTGCAGATAGGCACGGCGTTGGTCAATTCAGTCAATCAGTATGTTATTACATTAGAGTAAAACACTAGAGGGGGAAGAGGTTAAATAACTGTTTATCAACATCTCAATGTCCTTTTTGCCGACTCTTAATTGGGTCATTGAAAATCAACCAATTGTGTCGAAAATATTAACACAGCCATGTAGCAAAAACAATTTGTTAGCAGAAAAAAAAGTCATTGGAAAAGGAAGGGAGGTAGTTATCTGTAAATACATCTATAATGTAGATCTGTTATTATTACTTGAATGTTGCACCAGATTTCCATGTAATCTTATAAAGTGATGCTCGCAGCTGGATAAAAGATAGTCCCCATCTACCCCCTCCCTTCCCCTCCAACAGGATGATCGAACTGACCAAAAAAATGTATATTTATTATTGATGAATTATGCCACATTGACCAATAAATTTATTTTGTATGAAATATCTGATTTAATTAATTTTGAAGGAGAAAGGGTAGTGATCAAAAGGGATAGGATAATGGTCGATAAATTGATGTACATTCCCAATGAGGATAATACACAAAAATACCTATTCTGTAGATTACAATTAGTAGTTGAAACGTTTAGACACTCAACTTAATGAACCAACCAATCACTATAAAAGTCCCCAAAGTTTTTTAGCCAACAAACAAGAAAACGTTGGAATAAAGTCTAATAAACAGTCCTATGTCCCCTCCCTCCCTGAACAAAGGGTTTCTGTGAACCAAATATTTAAATTAATCTTATCTCTTGACATTTTTACATTGACATAATGTGGTATCCGCCGAGGATAAATGGCAGACACCGGAGTTCAATTAGATTACGGCAGTGTGACAGACGTGGACACCTTACTATAGAGAAGCTACGCTTCTCTAGCATTCACTAAATAATAATCAACATCTATTTCAGTTGTCACTTTATTGCAGGTCTAAAGGGTACTAAAGCTATATACAACAAACAATAACTACACAGATAGGAATAAATAATCATAACATAAAAGCATTATAATACATATACAATAGTCAGTTTGGGCAATAATGATCCCCCATCCCTGGAAAGGGTGGGGGGAATTAACAATACAGTTAACCATAATAAAACTTGGCAGATTCAATCATTAATTTTAGGCATAGGGAGGGGGTCGACAGACCCCTTCCCCAGGACTCGGGGGAGGGCCGTTGGCCCTTCCCCGAACCCCGGTCAGGGGTGCCATAGGCATGGCTCACGGTTGCCGAATACCACAACTCTCCCCTCGGAGGGCTGGGAGAGGGTTTCCCTACCAGACTTCCGACAGTGGTTGAGGCCTTCGGTCCGCTCCTTAGGGCTAAGATATATACAAATGATAATGATTCAATGGAATCCTAGTGGTGAGTGTTTCTCAGGGTTGATGGGCTCCCAACGTGGGATAGAAGGCAGAGGCTGGCTTTGGTTGGACACGTAGTTCAGCGCCGGCAGGTGTTAGGTTGGCGGGTGGCACAGTTGTTGCGGGGACAGTCAGCAGTGGGGCATTCTGGTTGTTGTTGGCAGCGGCTGGGGCACTGGCTGCCAAGTTGACCGTCTGGGCGGAAGCCTGACCTCCCGAGGGGCCGCGGGGTCTTCCAGAGGGCGGTCCTGGCCTGCCTGGGCGGTCATGCCCGCTATCGGCTGATTGCATGGACACCATTTCCTCGGCTGCTTCCCGGCCGATGGGAATGGCATCCCAGTCTACTGAAAAGTCCCGGGACTTGGCATGGGTGAGCCGGGCTCTGGCCAAGGCCTTCCTATACAAAGTTGGATGGTACAGGAACACTTGTGACATCGCATTCATGGCTGCCCGTACACCTCCTTGTGCTGCTGCCAGAGAAATGATGGTCAGATCCCCCAGCAGTTTGAGGATTAACAACAGCAAGCACAGTATGGCTGCGCCATCTCCCCACTCGTGAATAGCTTGTCTGAACCCAGCCCAGACATCCAGGGCGGCCTCTCCTTCCTCCGCCAGTCGGTCGATGTTGTAGGACACTATCCCATGGTCACCTGTGGCCGAACAGCTACCTTGCTGAACGCATGAGCCATAGGACAGGCCGGTCAGCATGGCGCTTTTATATGCTGGGAACGCCAGCAGTTGCTGCCAGTCGTTCAACTCAGCCTGCGAATACAAGCCCCCTGAACTGAAGTCATCCAAGGGTTCTGTCAGCAGCTGCTTAGGCGTATCCAGCGGGGGTGGCCTCTTCTTAGGAGCGGGGGTTAACTCTATCCAGCCTTCCTCCGCGTGCACAGTCAGGGGGTATGTGGAGGAGCAGGGAATCTTGGTGGCGTGGCCGCTATACACTCGTGTCACGGCGTCTACAAACCCTGTGGGCTCTACTGGCACTTTGTCCCAACACTCCTTGTGTTCACGGACAACATATTTGTTGTGTTGGCAGGTAAGCTGGAGCAGGACATCTCCCCTCAGCACCGAGAACGTGCTCCCCTGGACACGCACCGGGTGGGCCGGGTCTAGTTGCTGGAGCTTCCAGCAGTTGGCCGCTACTTCTTCTGCTGCTGTGCTTTTCATGCGTGTCTCCAGAGTAAATCCAATATAACCGGCATGTATCTGGGCCTGCAGGGGGACATCAACATCCCTGGCCGATACTCTGGGCAGCGCTGCCGCGGCTGGGTCAGCTGCCACGAACAATGCTGGGTGGTTGGTGGCATGGGCCTCAAAGTCGCAGTTCACTATTGAGGTGGGGTTGGTCATGTTGATGAAAAACTGGGCTTGATGGTCAACCAGGAACGCATCCATCACTAGGCTAGGCTGGAGGCTGCGGATCAGCCTCAAGGGGCAATCTCTCCCCAGGTGGTCCCACACGTAGGTTGCTTCCCCAGTGATGCAGGACAGCTCTGAATGGGGACATTCCAAGGTCAGGTGGTCAGATTGGGACTCCACCCGTCCATCCTCTACTAGGTAGGTCTCTTCCTTGACCAGCAGCCGTCGCTCCTGGAGCACTAATTCATTGCGGTACAGCTGGCCCTCGAAGTGGACGTCCTCCCCTTCACAACCCACCCCCTCGGGGCTGTTGACGAGGGCGCCCACCATATCGAGGGTGAAGAACAGGGGATGGTTCAGCTGGAACGTCAGTGGCTGGGTCTTGCCTGGCAGCGTGTAGACTCGGTTCCTGGCCAGGTCTCGGCACGTTTCTGGATCTATCTTGGTTGGCCTCATGAGGGTGGGGACCGAGGTCACCTTGAGGTGACCCCATACCCCACACCTGAATGTCCACTGGGACACAGTGAGCTGACAACTGTATCCTGTTGTTTCCCTCACCTTGACTTGCTGCAGGACGTGTACTTCATGGCCCAGGGGCACCTCCTGGTGTAGAGGTTCCGTGTTGCACATCTTTTCTTTATTGTAGGCTGTGACGTGGGTGGGGTTGGCACAGTCCCATCCCACCAGGACGTAGCTGGTTGTAGGCCACACGGCTGCCAGCAGTAGTCCCCACAGGACCATCCACCAGTGTGAGAAGCTTCCAGGCAGCCATCTACCTCGCACACGCGGCTGGGGATCTTCGGCTCGGGTCACGGCTGCTTCTCTGGGCTGGACACGGCTGGGCTGCTCCTGGCTAGATACAAGTTTCCATTGAGCGTTATCTTTGTGTGGCCGGGGCACCCCGATACCCTCCCCAATGACAGACTGGCAGGCGACTGGCGCTTGCCTGGGTGTCGGCTCCCCTAGCCCCAAGTGGTCCCTTCCCTTGTCCATGGCATGCCCAGTGGCATGGGGCTGAAGTGCGTGTGGCACAGGCTCGCCCTGACTCACGTCCCTCCCCTGCCCTAGGAACTCAGGTGCATGTGGCACAGGCAAGTCCTTATATCCCCAAATTTCAATCTCCCCAGCCTCTGGTGCAGGGGGCACAGGCAAGGCTGGGGTTTTACAATGGTTTTGATACAACACATTTGTCAAATTTAACTTATCCTGGCTCGACTGGGAGTGCTGGGCAGCTGGGTTCCTTCGGATGGCAGGGGGCGCTGGATGGCATGTAGTTGGGCTCTCCCTGCAGGCTGGTGGCGCTGGCTGGCTGGGGGTGACGGGTGTCACCCCTTCCTCTGGGACTGCTGGCTCGTTCCAGGATCCAGGTCTCTCGGTGGCGGCGACAGTTGTCGCCCCAGGCACCAGGTTGGAGGCTGGCTCGTTCCAGGATCCAGGTATCTCGGTGGCGGCGACGGTTGTCGCCCCAGGCACCAGATGGGAGGCGCTGGATAGCACCCCCCAGTCATCACAGGTGGCGGCGCCGGGTGGTGCCCCATACATCGATGTTGATGCGCTGGCTAGCGCCTCCTGCCTCTCTCGTTCAGCGGCCGCCAGGGCCTCCCCGTACACTGTCTCAGTGACGCTGGGTAGCGCCCCTCCACTCTTGCTGGGTAGGCTCGGTCGAGCAGGCTCCATCATGTTGAGGCTAAAAGGCTGGGGCCTCAGGACTTCTGGCTCGGCGATGTTGTAGGGTTGCACCAACTCCGGCCCCAGGTGGTTGAGACTGAAGCCCAGGCCAACCCGGTTGGGTTCAGCCGCGCCGCCCAGTACGTTGATCCTAGCTGGAACGGTCCCAAACTGCGGCATCCCGTCGGCTCGGTCCGCGGCTTTGGGGGCGGCTGCTTGCTGCGGTGGTGCTGGGGGCGCGCTCCCTTCCATATGGGCCACTCTGCTGGGCTTTCCTGGAGGGGCACCCTTATCTGCGGTGCGCCTGCGGCTGGCTACCTGGTCCCAGTCAGCTCTGCACTCGGCCGCCGTGTGACCGGCATAGTGGCAACGCTCGCACTTGGCAGAACGGTCACGGCGTGGCTGGGTGCGTCTCTCCTCTAGGCTAACTTCCATAGGCGTCGGGCAGTCTCGAGCTCGGTGGCCTCTCCCCTGGCAGCGGAAACAGCGACCTGGAACCTTGTCATCTGGAGCGACCTTCCCCATCTGGTGGAGACCCGGAGCCAAGGCGCCAATCTCCATTGGCTCCGACTCGTCATATTGGGGCAACTGGATGCTGGCCAATCCAGTGAGCCCATCGGTAGAGTCCACTAGGCACACACCCTCCTTCAGCTGCTTGGTAATCATGGTGACGGTGAACATGGCTCTACGAGTGTACTCAGGTACACTCGTGATCTCATGACTCATCATCTCGCGTTTCACATTAGCGTTACGAATGCCACGATTTAATTCGTCCACTAACAACTCGAGATCCTCATGGCTGTAGGCGTCCCTATACAAGGCACACTTGGTTGATATGTATGCTTGTATAGGTTCTGTTGAGTGTTGCTTGTAATCCCTAAACGCTTGTTTAAGCGTTTGGGATTCAAAAGCAGGACGAAATAACATTTCACACTTGGCCTTGACCTGTTCGTAGGTCAAGGCTTGGCCTGCCTCGCCAAACAGATGAGAAGCCATTTCCGCCGCTTGCCCTACCAGTGACAGTAAAAGGGCATTGCGGCGGTTGAGGGAGTCATGGGGTGGCACGCGGTAAGCCGCCCATGACATCTCGAGTCTGCGGATATGTGAACTCCAGGATTGCTTGGGCGGTCCTCTATACTCCGGCAGGTTACTCAGCATCAGCTTGCGGTACTCGGCTGGAGCCGGCTGAGGGTCATCCTGGAGCCATCCTGGGGCTTGGTCGCCTCCTGGCGCTTGCGGCTGTTCCATCGGGTCAACGGTTCAACGGCGGGACACAAAGTTATAAAGCAATAGGATAAATGGTTTGTCACTTGAGGCTTTCTAGCCTAACAGCCAACACTGTTTTTATCACTAGGTTGGTAGTTTAGTTGCAAAGATATAACTTAGCTGTACTTATCACTAGTTGGATTCTGAGGTTGTAGAGTAGGCTGGTAGGGGTAGATAGGTGTTGAGGGTCTGAACTGCTGTCAGGAACTGATTTGGTTTTCCTTTATCACACTACAGATAGGAGGAGGAAGCTTGTATTCTTTATTTTCTAAAAATACCTCTGTTAGATGCTATGGAGTAGCTCCGCTCCGGTGTGTGTGTGTGTGCGTGAAATCTCCTGTCCTTGCAACGCGCTTACGCACCGTCAAATCCGCGCACACAGGTAAAACGCACACTTATCCCTCAACTCGCTCTCTCATTGGTCCGCTTTGTCCGTTGAATTTTATGATATTTCCGCACTCCGTTGCGCTACCCGTAAATGGCGCTCTGTGTTCCCGGCCACTAGCTCCACACCGTGGGCGGACTTAGTCTAGTGTGGGTAGGAGGGGGGAAGCGCGTGAGGGGACGGGGGTAAATCCGTCCGTTCCCCCTGTGAGGAAGGGGGGAGTGCTGTGGGTTTGAGGTAACTGTGTGATGAAGTAATGGTGCCCTTTCTCCTTAATCCTAGGCTTATCTGTTATGTCACCTTGATTGTATTTCCTTCAGTGGAGAGTGGGCCCCTCCCTTTCCTCTGAGATAAGGGGTGTATTGTTGTTGTGCTGTAGGCTTGAGGTGATTAGATTGTGTATCAGGGCATTTGTTATATTACATCTAGCTTCTATTTTTGTCCTTATCACAATTACATAACAGATTTGTTTACCAACCCTGTTCTATTTTTAGTTGTTATCACAATACACAATAAATCCAAGCCTGTTCTATTTTTAGTTTTATCACAACACAACAAATTGTTTGCCAATCTTTGCTCATAAATCTATTGTTTAGCCATCACACCAGGGTGGTAATCCCTGCAATGTGATATAATATCTGTTTTTCTAGATGGGTGGCTGCGTTGTAGCCTCTCAGGATACTTGGAGTTGACGTAGTTTTCTCTGCTTTGGTGCACTACACTCGTATGTTGGCTCGCAGCTCGCAGCTATATGGTGTGTTTCAGCCTATCGGCGGCAGGGAATGTCCCGTCCTGCTAGCGCCGCTGATCCAAATCCGGCTGATGGCGGCAGGGAATGTCCCGTCCTGCTAGCGCCACTGGTTCGGATCCTGCTATCTCTTGCAGTAAAATTGGCCTATTTTCAGCCGTTTACACTTATTTGGCTTGTTTCAGCCGGTCCGCAGGCCTGTTTCAGCCCTTTGAGCGCTCAATTCTCCGTTAGATGTCGGCGCTTCTCGCGGTTCTTCGTCAAGTTTCGCTGTTTCACTTCCACAACTGCCGGATGCAGAGTTAGACCTTGCTATCCAGGGTGGGTAATTCAGGTTGCTTGTGTCAGTTTTGCCAGTTTCACTGCTGGGAGTACCTTAGCCTCAGCTGCGCGTCTGCTCTACACTTGTGGTTTGCCGTAATCTCACACAGCTGTCACCAAAAGTTGTGGTATCCGCCGAGGATAAATGGCAGACACCGGAGTTCAATTAGATTACGGCAGTGTGACAGACGTGGACACCTTACTATAGAGAAGCTACGCTTCTCTAGCATTCACTAAATAATAATCAACATCTATTTCAGTTGTCACTTTATTGCAGGTCTAAAGGGTACTAAAGCTATATACAACAAACAATAACTACACAGATAGGAATAAATAATCATAACATAAAAGCATTATAATACATATACAATAGTCAGTTTGGGCAATAATGATCCCCCATCCCTGGAAAGGGTGGGGGGAATTAACAATACAGTTAACCATAATAAAACTTGGCAGATTCAATCATTAATTTTAGGCATAGGGAGGGGGTCGACAGACCCCTTCCCCAGGACTCGGGGGAGGGCCGTTGGCCCTTCCCCGAACCCCGGTCAGGGGTGCCATAGGCATGGCTCACGGTTGCCGAATACCACAATAACAATAGGAAAACAAATATAAGGGCGTAGTAAGTCATAATATGTCAGGGGTGGCATGTAATTTAATTTTTTCATATATAGTATTATAAAAGATATAAAAGTTAAGTTTCTATTTATGTCTGTCGGAGTGGTAATGTTCTTGTTTATATTGGTTATAGTGGCTGTGCCCCTAGCATCCCGAGAGAGACCCATGTAAAGCTCTAAAAACTAGCTGCTACGCCCCCATATATTTGAAGTTATATGAAAGGACAGAAAAATAGCTTAAAACCATACCCAAGCTTTTTTTATATAAAAAATAAAATATACTAAAACCATCACAGGACTCATATGAAGATTTCCTGTAAAGGAGAACCATATCGGTTTAGCGGTTAGTGAGATCCTTCGCTACAGACAAAAAAAGCGTATCTCTTTATATAATAGGATGAGAACTGAATCGGTTTAGTAGTTTCGAAATCTTAAGCTTGTGACAAAAAAAGCTTACTACTTTATATAATAAGATGATTGGGTAAATATATTTTTTATCTATTTTTAGAAAGAAAACTACGGTGGTCCCTAGTAAGCCTATTGCAAAAAGTAGTGTTTTTTATTCTTTTTATTTCTAAAATTTTACCAGTTTTGTATGACAATTAATTTTATGCTCTGTTGTAAATGTGTCTCTTCTCTGTGTGCTATAAAAAATAGAAACAAGGATGACAACATCTCGAAAAAAATTTGAAAAAACCAATACTAGGAATCTAGGAGCTCTTTAAGTTTATATGAAAAACTAAGGAAAGTAGGAAACAGTCTAAAACCATCCAGGAAACCATCTTGAGCTAACATAAATTGGAGAACTTAATCGGCTCAGTAGTTATCGAAATCTTAAGCTACAGACAAATAGCCTTACTACTTTATATAATAGGAAAAGTTTTTGTGGTTGTATTGACGTAAGTGTTCTCATTTACAGGAATTAAAACAATCATTGGATTTAAATGAACGTTCTATGAAAGGTGGACGTACAGAAAAACTTGTATTTATTGATCAGTTCGTTTATCAAGTAGAAGTGAAGGGGATGGGGTAAACGGGTTGGATGGAGGTATCGTTATTTCAGCCATTTAATCAGAATACATAAAAATCTGGTGCAACATCCAAGTAAATAATATATCGATTGTCTAATGATCTTTACTCACAGAGTAGCTTTGCACACTGAAAAAGACCGCTCTGACGTTGCAAATAGTTTTGCAAAATTCCCGTGAAATCAGATTGACAAATTGATAACAAATTTATTTGCATTATTTTTGGATCTAGACAGTTTGAATTATTTCATTTTTTTCTGTTTTTGAATCTACTCTATACTTTGACTGTGACTTTATTGTGAAAACCTGGAGTGGTTTAGTACACTTTCAAGAGGGGTAAAAATCCTTTCCAGGATGGCCTCGAAACCGATTGATATCCACTGGATTAGAACCATTTCTCAGCCACACTGAAAAATAAATTACAGCTTCTTAATACAGACAATTTTCTACGAATATTGAAATAAACTCATAGAATTAATACCAGTTCTGTTAGACCAAGCATTCAGCCCCTCAGGATTAACAAAACTGGTTTTAATCTTACAATTTTTCATTTCAATATCCACGAAAAGCTGTTTATAATATGATGAATAACTATTAAAGGGATAAGAAAGGGGCATAAACTATCCTATAACCGTCTTAAATATATCAATTTATCGGGCATTGTCTTATCCCTTTTGATTCCTGGATTGTAATAGCCCCTAACTAACTAACTATCTTTATAATCTCCTTACGAACTTGCCAATTAATACAAATAGGAAGCATGCGCAAAACATTTCATTCAGAGTGTCCATGCATTTCAGCAAAGTATAGACGAATAATCCACAAAACTACCTTGTCCAAGTGGTAAAGAACCTTTTCGTTTGCTAGCAAATTACTTTCTGTTCTTTTGTAGGGACCCGGCTGTGTATATATTAGTACGCAATTAGCTGATTTCAAAAATCTAATACGTAATCTGGACAAGGTTCCTGTCCTGTAATAGTTATTTCTCGCATCGTATTATAAACAGCTTTCCGCGGATATAGAATGTACTATAGTTGTACATTTTTATATTCGTAGAAAGCTGGATATAATACGATGCTAGACATAGTTTTTTCGTATGGATGAGAACCGGATTCGAATGAATACGAGAAACATATATTCTTTTACTATACGAAGTCTATAAATCAAGAAGGAATAATCAGTGTTTAAGAAGAACCTGGCTGAAATAATGCCCCCCCCCCCCATATATCAATTTTACCCAATCCCCTCCCCTCCTACTGGATAAATGAAAAAATAAGGTCCATATAAATTAGCTAGCTAATTTTCCACTGTCAATGTAAACGGATTCCAAATATTCAGTTTTTTAGCATCAATGTAAGGACATTGTATTATTAATATAAGGGCATACATTGGTGTTTATTAATTATATCTATTAATCCTAACATTATATTTGATGTTCAACCATTTTTGAAGAGTGTTTCTATATTCTAACAAAAAGACATTTCTGTCAATCAGCAATTTGTTTCCGGTATCAAGTATGGTTTCGAAACCGATTGATATCCGCAGGATTAGAACCGGTTCTCAGCCGTCTGAAAAATCCAGAATAGCATTGTATAACATATAATTTTTCACGAATATTACAATAAAAATCATAAAAATAATTGTTTGTCCATGCCTTAGGTCCCTCGGTTCTAACAAAACTGGTTTTAATCTTGTAATTTATCTTGTAATTAATATCTGCGGAAAGCTGGATATAATACAATGTCAAGCTTTGTATGATTATTCCTATAACAGTTAGGTATAATTTAAAAAGCATAGCAACTCTATGATCGTAACCAAAAAGTCCGTATGGTCATTTAAAGAATGCTGATTTTAACTTTTTTTACATCATTTTTTGCACACCCCATTTTATGAGATTAATGATAAAGGTCGCATAATTGTAATAATTTAATAGATGGATTCTACAGATGTTTAAACAATTGATATAACAGTTGAATGTCTGCTTTACTAGCCTGATTTTATGATAGGTTACGTCAGAAGCGTAGCGACTCTAAAACCCGCGGTATGCCTTTTAGTTTGTAACGCCTAATAGCCAATTTAAAAGTAAATTGCTCTGAATTATTAGTACACATGTACGTTACAAAGATCTTAAAGGATAAGACAATAGAAGATAATTTGATGTGCAGACCCAATTATGATAAGCAAAATTACCCTTATGTAGGTTAAAATTACTGGTAGTTTAGACACTGTTGGTTTGCACAGCCCTGTACAAAAGTCCCCAAAGTTTGCAAAGCAGAGAAGGTATTTAAAAAACTTTGGGGACCAGTTTGTAACTTTTTTTTCTGTTATTTGAAAATAATATACACTTTTTTATACTCTTTAGTTCCTTTGCTGCGCTCCTAGCATCAAGGGGAGGTATTATTACTTGGATGTTACACCAGATTTTCATGATCGCTAATAATGAGAAAATTGATGTGAGCTTAAATAAAGATACCCTTCATCTCCTTTCCTTCTACTGGATGAACGAAGTGACCAATAAATGAGTTCAATATTAGCAATCTAAATTGAGGACAATTTTTCTGCTGTCATAATATCCTCTTATACATTCAAAAAGTCTAAAACTATCTCTGGAAGTGTAAAAAGCAGACAATCCAGTAAAAACATTACTACTTTATATAATTGTACTGGTTGCTTTGGCTTTAGCATCAAGTGGAGAGTGTGAGAAGAAGGCAGAAAAATAGAATAAACCTCACAGACATTTATGAAGATTCCCTGAAAAGTACAACCAATAAGATGCAGTATTTTTCAGAGATCTTTAGCTCCAGACAAAATAATCTTACTACTTAACTTAACTAGCGGCTACGCTCCTAGAGGCCTCTAGGGGCATTTGAGGAGGGGAGAGTAGAATTTGATAACCCAATTTATTTTTTAAGATTTTAAAAGAAAAAGGAAAAAAAAATTTTTAAGGGGGGGTTGGGATTTTTTTTTTGGGGGGGCGGGGTGATTTTTTTTCTAGGGGCGATTTCTCTTGGGATGTTGGTGCTGCCCTCCCCCAAAATATTTATAAACCTTCCCGGGAGCTATGAGAAGCTACCCTGTTAAGGAGAACCCGATCTGTTCAGAGGTTAGCGAGATCAATCGGTACAAACAGACAGACATACAGACACACATCCTGTTACTTTATTATAAGGATTTTTTTAAAGATATTTTTGCGCTGTTTACGATCATACTTATCCTCGTGTGTATAAATAGATCTATTATTACTTGGATCTTTCACCAGACTATCATGTACTCTGATAAAGGGAAACTTGTAGCTGGCAAACTAACGATGCACGCCCATTTCCTCATCCCCTCCCTCCTTATGTATAAAATAACTGCCCAATAAATGATGTTCATGTTAGCAACCAAAATAGACGACAATTTTCCCCCTGTCATAATATCCACGTATGTTATATATCCATTTGTGTGTGTATCTTATTTGCAATAATAAATGGAAATAATTGACTAGCTTATGTTTAGAACAACAATTAATGAATAAATTAAGTAAATTAGTAAGTAGCTTATTCATATAAAATAACCTAAACTTAAGAGCGGATATAGCTGACAAATAAAAAAATGGAGGGGGCACATCTATATGTAACTTTACTCACGGGTTGAGGATCATGTGCCGACTTTGAGTCTTTAATTATTAACCAATAGCGTCATCGGAAATAATAGCACAACAAAGTCACTACAAAAGAGTAGAAAGCCATTTGCTAGCAAATGAAAAATATCCCCACCATTTGGCCAGATAGTTGTATCATTCTATAGTTATAAATCTATGTAAATACATTTATTGTTATTACAAACTAATGTCAAGGCAAAGATTATGGCCTTAACAGATATTCCATTCATTGCTTTTTAAATTTTGTTTTCATTGTATAAATACCTTTCACATTTGTAAGTAAACTCCACCTTATTATGTAAGATTCCTTATTAAGAATTAATTTAAGACTCATACAAATTCTAATTTACATAACAATTAACTAGATATGATAATATAATTTATAAACATTCGGGATCTTAAGGAATAATATAATGGACGATAAATTGATATATTCCCCAATTATCCTTATAATTAAGTAACAGGATCATTTTACCAAACAATCTTGCTTACTGCTGAACTGATAGGGTTCTCCTTTACAATGAAGCTTCTTATAGGTCCTGGAGGGTTTATAGCTATTTTGGGGTGGGCAACACCACCCTCCCAAGAAAAATAACCCTAGAAAGAAAATGACAGCCTATAAAATAGGTAACTTTTTTCTAAAAATCTAAAATCAACAAATCCCCCGCCGGGCGCCCCCCCCCAAAAAAAAACAAAAACAAATAAGTGAGTTGTAGAGTAGCTTCGCTACTAATATGTTATAGAATTTGGAAATTAGTTATTAATAATACATATATAAATTTTGAATAATGTTCAATCATTATTTAAACAAATTTTCTATTTATATGTACATTTTACATATATAAATAGGCTTGTCCATTTTCATGGAAATTCTTTTGAGAGAGGGGGAGGGGGTGGGGTATTTTCCCCCCAAAAGGTGTATAACTATTTTGGGGGAGGATACCTCTATCCTCCAAAAATGAATCTCCCTTAGAAAAATGACCCCCTCTACAAACAAAATTTCTCTTTTAAATCTAAAATGTAAAGGTTCGGCTTAACCCCATATACTTCCGTTAAAAGCCTATAAAGGCCTATAGGGACGTGCAACTAATTAATATTTAAAACAAGGATGACAACAAAGTACCGAAACATCAAAAAAAAACATGGAATGAACAAACAGACTTAGTGAGTTATAGATCATTCGTTCAGTTCTCAATCCTTATGATAAACTAACAGAATATCTATTTGTCTGTCTGTCTGTCTGTTTGTGTGTACCGGGAAGGTTTATAACTATTTTTGGGGGGAGGGTACTACCACCCTCCCAAGAGAAATCACAAAAAAATCGAGAGAAAAAAATTCGCCTATTACAGAATCCAACACAACATAAATATGTATCGTAAAGACTTGTTCGCAAATTACATAGGTATCGTAAAGAGTTGAACCGTAAAAAAAAAAAACATTTTAAGTGCCACTAGTGGCCTCTAGGGGCGTAGCTTCTAGTAATGAAAAAAGAGAGATAGAATATGCAAAAGCTCAAAGAAAATCACAAAACCTCAAAAATGTGACCGACAGACAGACGGACAATCTGCATATGTCATGTATATCTTAACAAAAAATTTCAACTTGGCATACAGTAAATTATAGGGTAGCTTCGCTACTAAAAAGAAAGAAACACACTTTAATATAGAGAAAAACAATTTTGCTCTTAAGTTTATTACAAAGCAGAAATCAATACGTTTTTGGTTTGAACCCATTTAAAGTTGATTATGAGGTCGTGCTCTTGCAATGATATTACACAACAATACAATGACATCAAAGACACAATTACTATTGTGATACAATTGATTTTAATGCTTCAAGAACTCGGTTTTGTTGCTTTGTGTTGTAAAATTGTCAATTTTAGTAATTTTATGTCACAGTTTTGTAAGCGTTGATAGAAAACAGCAAGAAATATCTAAATTTTGTGCTATTAGGATTACTTTGTCAAAACTGTTGCTATCAGGGAAGGATGGGACATTGGGCTGTTTATTACACTATTCCCCAAAGTTTTATAATATGTTTTTCTTTTTTTTTTGGCTTAACAACTTTGGGGACTTTATTGAATTCTGGTTGGTTCATTAAGTTTAGTTTCCATACGTTTCAACCAGTGATTGTAATCTAAAGAAGGAGTAATTTTGTGTATTATCATTGGGGATGTACATCAATTTATCGACCACTATCCTATCTAAATCTAAGCAGAGTACCAAATCGGTTCGTTGGTTGAAATCTTAAGCCCCAGACAAAAGATCTTACTACTTTTCAAATTACATACTTTTTGCGTTTTTGTATGACAACTGTGTAAACCATTTTTTGATGGCATATTGATTTCTTTGTGGCGACTAAATAGTTTGGGAATGTGGAAAATTTTGGCAAAATCAAAACAGCTAATTATTACTTGGATGTAATTACTTTATATCTAATAATTGAATTAATCACCCGTTGTCACATCTCTGTGCCCTTAAGATGTTGCACCATTTTAAAACTTGATTCAGTAAACCCTAAGTCTCTTTTTCTCTGAACAGAATATAAAAGGCATTCCTCTGCTTATAAATACAGGAATAGAAATATTATTACTTGGATGTTGCACCAGATATTCATGTACTCTGATAAAGTGATGCTCGCATCTAACTAAAAGAATAATACTCTCCATCCACCCTTTTTATTCCATCTCCTCCATCCTACTGGATGAACGAACTAGCTAATGAATGAAGTCCATGTTATTAACCAAAATTGATGACAATTTTTCCTCTGACATAATATCCACGCTAATATGTATAATTTGATATATGTTTTTTTAATCAATTAAAAACTATAAATAAATGGTAACAGGTTTAATGCTGTTTAAATTTGCCCCCAGTAATTGAAGTCATTTTAAAACTCGAATCAGTAAACCCTAAGTCTCTTTTTCCCTGAACAGAATATAGAAGGCATTCCTCTGCTTATAAATACAGGAATAGAAATATTATTACTTTAATGTTACACCAGATATTCATGTACTCTGATAAATTGATGCTCGCAGCTGGCTAAATCCATCTCTTTACCTTATATCCTCCCCTACTACTGGATGAACGAACTAGCTAATGAATGAAGTCCATGTTATTAACCAAATTGATGAAAATTTTTCCTCTGACATAATATCCACTTAAATTTAGCAAATAAAGAAGTTTGATATATGTTTATTTTAAATCAATTAAAAACTAGAAATAAATTTAAGTCAATTAATTTAAGTCATTTTAAAACTTGAATCAGTAAACCTTAATTCTCTTTTTCACTGAACAGAATATAGAAGGCAATATAGAAATATTATTACTTGGATGTTGCACCAGATATTCATGTACTCTGATAAAGTAATGCTCGCATCTAACTAAAAGAATAATACTCTCCATCCACCCTTTTTATCCCATCTCCTCCCATCCTACTGGATGAACGAACTAGCTAATGAATGAAGTCCATGTTATTAATTAAAATTGATGAAAATTTTTCCTCTGACATAATATCCACGCTAATATGTATAATTTGATATATGTTTTTTTAATCAATTAAAAACTATAAATAAATGGTAACAGGTTTAATGCTGTTTAAATTTGCCCCCAGTAATTGAAGTCATTTTAAAACTTGAATCAGTAAACCCTAATTCTCTTTTTCCCTGAACAGAATATAGAAGACATTCCTCTTCTTATTAATACAGGAATAATGACTAATGATGACAAAGTTTCCCCTGTTAATATATCCACGTATATTCTATGTCCATTTTGTTGAGACAACTCCACATCCATATGTACTAAAATTTCCATATACATGAATGATTACAATGTTTTTGTTACATTTGTTTCAAATATTTTACAAAACAATTTTAATATTTTTACATTCATATCGATTATATGGGTGGGGTCTTTTTTTTGACAAATCTGATTTGGGAAATGTTTTCTGGAAAAAAAAAGCAACTAGGCATCTAGGGCACTTGAAATGGTGTGGGGTTAAATTCGACCACCCCCCCCCCCCCCCACCGTTTTACTTAAGGTTAATAAAGAAAAGAAAATGAAAAAAAAATGGGGAAATAGCTAAAAAAAGCTTACAATATGAAGTTACACTGCAAAGGAGAATTGTATTAGTTAACCGGTTAGCGAGATCTTTCGATACAAACATATTGAGATTCTGTTACTTTAAAACAAGGAGTATTACTACGTTGTTACAGAATGTAAATCTCAATCCAATGAAAAAAAAAAAATTTTTACAATTGGCAAAATACAGTTTAAAATACAGTTTTAGGAACTTTTTAGAAAGCAAAGCCATATTTAGATTTAATACATGAAAACACAGGGAGGAAGGGGACATTGGACTGTTTTTTCACTAGTTCCCAAAGTTGTATAATAACTTTTTCTTATTCCTTTGTTTAATATCTTTGGGGACCTTTAATGAATTTTTGTTGGTTGGTTCATTAAGTTGAATGTTTAAACGTTTCAATCACTATTAAAATCTACATAAGGGGGGTAATAATATGCATCATCATTAGGTATGTAAATAAATGTATTGGGCATTGTCTTAACCCTTTAGATCCCTGACATAAACATATATTTAAACCGATACCTTTCCATCAGCCGTTAAGTCTCTCTTGGTGCTTGTCCTCAAAACACTGAATCCCTCTCAAGATTTTTTAAGTAAATTAAAAATAAAGTTCAGAATAATTTTTTTATGTCTAACTCCTCCGTGGCTTACATATGTAGTGACATAACCATGCGAATCTAACCCTGTTCTCAATAAAATTTAACCTAACTTAATAAACAACCAATAAGAAATACTACATATTTACTTGAATTATTTATTTACTGATATTAAATATGTCCCTGAAAGCCTCTAGATGCATAGCCGTTGGTAAATAATGATTAAGTTATACTCTGGGAGGGAGGAAGGGGACATTGGACTGATTTTTACAATAGTCCAAAAAGTTTTCAAAATAGCGTTCTCTAACTCGTTGTCCTAACAATTTTGGGGACTTTTATTAAATTTTGTTTGGTTGGTTCATTAAGTTGAGTGTCCATACGTTTTAACCACTAATTGTAATCTACAGAAGGGGTAATCTTGAGGTTTTACATCAATTTGTCAGCCATTGTCTTATCCATTAAGTTCCCTGTTAATACGTTAACCTTCAATCCTCAATTTCATATCTTTTTATCAATTTTATATTCATATTTCAATTCTGATAAATATTGCAGGGATTTAGATGGATAGGACAATTGTTAATAATTCAATCTAATTCCTAATGAGTCAGTTTCAGTCTTTGGTAACCCAATATTATTAAAGTAATGGATATATTATTACTTTAATCTTGCACAAAATTTTCATGTTCTCTTATAAAGTAAATCTCGCAACGGTGTAAAATGAAGATACACCCATCCTTTCCTCTTCAACTGGATGAACGAACTGACCAAAAAGTTATGCCCATATTAGCCAGCTAAATTAAAAAAAAAAATTTTCCCCTTTCATGATATCCACATATAATATAAATCCTATTTCCATGACTAAAGTGTTGCTTTATTCAAGCCAAAGACAGGAAAAACTTAAGTATATCAAATAAAGATTATTGAAAAGAACTTCATACAATATTTGCATCATAGAGGCTGCTCCACTAGCATCAAGGGGCTCTTTATTGAAATAGGCATAATGGGGCTATTATTAAAAATAGTTTAAAACTATGCCATGACTTAAGTCTGAAAATGAAATATCCTAAATCCATCACAGGACATATGTGAAGCTGACCCAAGCAGTTCAGTTGTTTATGAGATTTTAAGCTTCAGACAAAAAACGTACTACTTTGCATAGCACAACTAGGGCTTAATACGAAAATTAAGCAATACTGAAAGAAACTGGCTTTTATATTATAATTTTTAATCATTATATCCGCGGAAAGCTGTCTATAATACGACGAGATTAATAACTATTATAACACATCAATTATGTCTTGTCAAAAGATTTTCGGGTAAAAATAATCACGAAATCTTTGGTACTCGGACAACATTACTCATATTTTATTCAGCATCAAAATCATAACTGTACAAATTAATGAAATGCCCCAAGTGTACACCGACAAACGTCCTACTGCGACAAACGTCCTAATGCGACAAACCTCCTAAAACGACAAACGTCCTAATGCGACATCTTTTAAGTAAAACCTCCTAAATCTTCCAAATTTGATTTTAAAATGTTATAAAATAAGAAGAAATATATATTTTTTTATTTAAAAAATTAAAAGTCTATTTTTATAATGCACAGTTGTATCGGATTCGAAACCATTCCGTTTGATAAATAAATTTCAGTTAAAAAATATTTGTGTTTTATCGCCATTTTGAATTTTATATTGTTAAGTATTTTTACAATTAGAGGATTTTGTCCTTAAATTTGGAAGATTTTTTTTATTTCATAATTTTTGAAAATTTTTAGGACGTTTTGACACTCAAGTAAATGAACCAATCAACATTCAATAAAAGTCCCGAAAGTTGTTAAGTCAACGAATAAGTAAACGTTATTATAAAACTGGGAATTAATGTAGTAAACAGCCCAATGTCCCCTTCCTCACTGGTTTACCTACCCAAATATTTATATTTGTCCCATAAAGTATAAAGTTTTAAATCTCTTTGAGGCATCTAGGGGCGCAGCCGCTGGTTAAAAATAAAACAACACTTTGTATGTGTGTGTATGTATGTGTATGACTATGTATAAAACCAGCCTTGAAATTTTCCTTGCATTTTTATAACAAAGGTATAGGTAAATTAATTTGAAAAATAGTTGGTTGTTTGTCTTTATTTATTTCTTAATTGTTTTTATTATTTATTTTCTGTGAGAGGGGATCTCCCACATACCTTTTAGGGCGATTTTTTCTCTCTTTTACCACTGAACCGACATGGTTCTCCTTTACAATTTAGTTTCTCATGGGTCCTAGAGGGTTTGTAACTATTTTGGGAAAGGGTTCAACAATGCTTTAAAGGGAAATCGCTCTAAATAAAAACAAGTACAAAAATTATTTGCTTTATGACTGGGTTTCCATTCAAGTGAGGAGGGGTCAACTTCCATCTCCAAGAAGCATCTAGGCGCATAATTGCTAGTTTTAGAAAATAAAAATGTCTCAACTACTACTAATACCACTTATAGAATAGCTATTTATCGAATCGTTTTTTAGACAGCTTTCCGCAGATATTAAAATGAAAATTGAAACTGGTTCTACTCAAGCAGACAGTAATAGGTTTCTAAGCCATATTGGAAAATAGATTATACAATCTACTAGGTTGCAAAAAAGATACTTAAAATTTTTAAAAATCATGTTAAAAATGTAGAATTTCGCCATTTAATGTTTTTTTTGTGTGTAGTTTTATTACCATTCCTTTAACGCCTGTGTACAATAGCTGGAGGCCTAATTACAAATTTTACCGGAGCAAAATTTCCAGGTCTAATTTTGTCTCACCAACCCAAAATTATGGGATGATAAACTACCATGGGGGTCCATTCTCAAAAATATTTTAATAGTTGAACTATAGGCGTACACAGGGGGGATGTATCAACACCCCAGGCAAATTCAGTGGGTTAGACAAGGATCTACACCACCTTAATATACCCCCCTGACATGTCAAATGGGTTGAAAAGGTAAAGATACCACCCTTACGTTTAATGGGGGTGCTTAACGGTTTCCCTTTATTTAAAATTATTTTGCCTTTGATATAAATAAAATTGTTCAAAAACATTAATACAGAATATAGGTGGATATTATAAAAGGGGAAAAAATGTCGTAAATTTAGGTAGCTAACACATTCATAGGTCAGTTTGTTCATCCAGTAGTAGAGGGGGATAGGTCGGGTAAAAGGGTTGGATGTGGGATTTCGTTATTTCAGCCAGCTGCGAGTTTTACTTCATTAGAGAACATGAAAATCTGGTATGAAATCAAAGTCATAATAAATACAAAGACTAAACAAGAATGAACCCCCAGGTTTTTAAATAAAAAAGTTGACATTGAAAGTTCCAAGTTTTGTGTTCTTCCCATTCCTTTCTCCTTACCAGGTGTTTCCACAACTATGAAAATAAATTATAGATATTCATTGCATCGTATTATAGACAGGTTTCCACGGATAGTAAAATTAACATAATTGAGATTTAAACCAGATTTGTTAGTCTTATTAATATTTATATTTTTTTAATATTCGTAGAAAATTGCCTATAATACGATAAGAAACATATTTTTTTCAGTTTGGCTGAGTACCGGCTCTAATGCAGTGGATATTAATCGGTTTCCAAGCCTTACTGGAAAAAAAACATCTTGAATAATAAAGCTTTTTTGTTCCTAATGAGCAAAATTTAAATACTAACGTAGTGGTATGTGCGTCTACATGTTTCTCTATCACCCAAGGATATTAACTTGAGTAATACCCAACAGACAACAAACCCTTTGATTGCACAACCTTTGTCTAGAAGTCTAATATGCATAGCATTACAGGCCAATGAATTATCCCTGCTCTAAATACAAGTGTAACGTGTCAGATATCACTTCAATAGACACTATTTTAACGTCTCTAGTATGACGCAATGTCTCCCGGACATGCAAAAAGGTTTATATGGTTATATATATTTTATGTAAATGATCTGAATAAAATAACTAAAAAAGTGTGGAGGCAATGAAAAGTTGTATATTGATAATTAAAATTGTATTCCTTGAAATCAAGTGATTTTTATTAATTAAAAAAAAAATCGCCCAATTTATGTTTTGTAATAACGCATGAACATCATCTATTCTCCATCCTTCCCTTTCCTTTCAAAGATATTTGTGGTTACACCACGGACGCGGTATAGATATTCTATAAGATTATCATTCATTTTGATCTTTGTAGGGGGGGGGGGGTGGAGAAAGGAATGTAGAAACCCAGTGCACGCCACTGATCTAAAGTATTTATACCAAACATGATTTTATTTGTTTATGACACCTATATCATACGTTGTACCTAGTTATCTGACATTATTTACTATAATCTTATAATTGTCTTACTTTAAATAATTCGATTTATAGGCAAGAATTCTAACCTTCCAAACAACCTGTCTTCCACTTTTTATTACATATTATATTTTTTAATATTCTACAACTTTAATTAACAAAATGGACATATATTATTACGCGGATGTTCCTCCAGATTTCATGTTCTCTAATACATTGAAACACGCAGCTGGCTAAAACAACGATACCCCCCCCTTTTACCCCCTTAACTATATACCTTCCTACTGGATGAACCAACTGACCAATAAATGCTGTCCGTGTTAACAACCTAAATAGACGATAATTTTCCCCTGTCATAAGATCCACGTGTATTCTATATCCATTAACCTGGAAAAATTGTATTTAGAGATAAAAAACATATGGGGGGAATGAATATTATATATTTAAAACATTTAATTATTGTTGGATCGTCCGTCAACTTTAGCTCTTTGCATTTATTTCGACGATTAAAAAACGTAGCAACTCTATCAAGCAAAAAGTCCGTTTGTCCATTCAAAACATACTGACACTAACTTTTTTATGATACAATTATCCTATTCATCTATCAATCATGCATTTTTAGCAATTTTGTACAATAATGTTAATTACGAATTAATGCTCTGCTTATTAAGTTCTGACACTCTACAAGAGTTATTATTCGTTTATCCTTTCTTAGAGCTTTGTTTTTATGGATGTTGTCATCCTTGTTATATAAAAATTACGGTGTTGCTAGTTTTTCCTAAAATCAAAATTGGTTCAACCAAAATAAAAACTAATAGGAAGGGGGGGGGGGGCTATTTTCATCCTATGCCTAACCCCTGCGAGGGTCCAAGCTTAAGGAAACTGCCGATTTTAAAGCCACACTTTAAGATAAATTTAGCTATTTTCAAGCCATACTTTTTTGTGGTTTATGTTTTATGCAGGAAGGAAGAAACCCAAAAATAAGAAAAACAACACTAAACACTAAATCAAGGGTAGAAAAAAATATAGTAAAATATAATTTTAGATAAAAAAAATTAAAGGTACAACTTTATCTTATTTGTTGAGTCAAAATCTTTTATAATTTTATCAAATCTCAATGGGTTGTTTCAGATATCACCCAATTAACAAACGGAAACAGTTTTCAACGGAAAATTTTAATATACATAAATAGGATTTTTAATCACAGGGGATGTACATCAATTCATCATCCATTGTCTTATCTCTTAAGATTCTTTAGGAAACCTAAAAATAAGAAAGAGAATTTATATAGGGTAGGAAATGTATATTAAAAACAATTTAATTTTGTTTCTATTTTTAAAAAAATCATACTATTTTTGTCTGAAGCTTGAGATTTCGATAACTACGGAGCCAATTGAGTTCTTTTTTTATAGTTTACTGAATAGTAATAGGCTATTTAATCTTTTAATATCTAATTTTGGTTTTTGGGCTTTTTTCCCACTTTCCTAACTAAAATACAAAGCTCCTAGATACGCCCCTAAAGGCATCAAAATTAGATTTTTTTCGCGCAACTAATGAAAACAAATATCCTTGTTTTCTTAACTATGCCTATATATTATTATACTTAAAGTAATTACTTAAGGCTTAAACTAGGCGAGACATTATTATTTAACCTTAGATTTAGATTTATATTACATCTTATCATTAGATGCTGTACATGGAACGAAAACAAGAAAGACAACATCCATAAAAGCGAAGCTCTAATATAAGAAGGAAGGAGTTTCAGAACTTGTCAGATATTAATAAGCAGAACCTAAGTTTTAAGTCTAAACAAAATGAAACACAAAATTGCTGCAAATTTCGTAAATACCGTTTACTGCTTAAGAACTTACTTTCATTTTTAAGATTTAATTATAGACATACCTCGGACGGACGGAACCTTATTATAGAAAAGCTTCGATTTTAGATTTTGAAGTAGATGAATTTGAATTAAACCATCCTATTATATAAAGCAGAAAGTTTTTTTACTTGTCCCCAAAGTTCTTTCTAACCACTTAATCGATTAACGTCTCCACTTTAGGGAAGCTTTACATAGGTCTCCGACTTTTTTGGGATTATTTTCTCATACCGTTCTGTCCCCTTAATGTTGTGGGTGCAGCTGATGTTACTTATTAAAGTAGCAGGATGTATTTTTGTGTTATTATTTTCTGTTGATGTGATATTCAGGAATAATCAGGGAGGGAGGGGTCATTAGCCTGTAAATTATACTGGTCCCCAAAGTTATATAGACAGGGAGTCTTATACTTTGACTTATGAATTTGGAGTCTCTCAAATAGTTTGATTGGTTTGCATTTTCAAACTTTCCACAAATTATTTGATTCAGCATAAATAAATCGGACTAAAAAATATCGAAAATCTTTTTAAGATATATATTTTGAGAAAGTCCGTTAAATCTTAAATTTCCAGTTCCCATTATTATGAAAAAGGCAACTACTTTTAATAAATATAACTATATCATATAATTAGCATAAAATAGGCTTATACTTGCATTTTACACCATATGGAATAAGTAATCTAAAAATTAAAAGGATCTAGTTCAGTTCACTGTAAAATGTTCCTTGTAACGATCTAAAAAATATTACATTAATAGGCTGCTAGCTGCCAAACGGCTGAATGTACATAACATGCTCGCACACCTTTTTAGGGGGCATAAGAAGGCCTATAGATAATCTTGAATAGCCAAGATCCAATGGTCCATTGGGAAAGCTTCATCGAAAAAAAATCGTTAATTTCGCGCATTTATGTTCACTGCGAGATAACTGTGCAATATTGAGACTGCAATATTGAGACTTGCAATCTCTGGATTCAGACCATAGACTGGTGAAGGGTAAAATGAAAATACACCTTCCTAAGATTGAAAAAACATCTGTTAGAAAGAGAGTGAAAATTGAAAATATTAAAGAAGCCGCTGATGACATCCAGCAAGCTATCAGAGAAAATGCTGATAGTATTAAAAGTAATGATGTTGAAGAATATTGGAAGAATCTTCGTGACCATCTCCAGGATATTCAAGAAAACATCATTGGTATGAAAAATGTTGGAAAGACAAAGAAAAAGAAAACTGGTTGGTGGACAGATGAAGTTAAATTGGAGGTTGATAAGAAGAAACTGCTCTTTAGAAAATGGCTAAAGGAACGTACACCAGAAAGCAGAGAATCTTATGAACACCAAAGAAAAACTGTCTATTATACTAAAAAGAAAGCCAAAGCTAATATGTGGACGAGTATTGGCAAAGATCTTGAAAATGATCTTAAAGGCACAAGAAAACTCATATACAGTATGTCCAAGAATTACAAAAACAGAAACGAAGATAAACCAAAGAATGCTACTATTAAAGATAAGGATGGAGACATTGTAACAGGCGAAGAAAATGTTGCTGCAAGATGGGTGGAGTATTTTGAAGACCTGCTAAATGTAGAAATTGAGGATAGTGTAGAGGATGGTGAACATGTTAATGAGAACCATGCTGAACCTGAAATTGACAATTCTGCTAACCCAATCACAATGGAGGAGTTGGAAAAGTCTTTGAGGTTAACCAAAAGTAACAAAGCTGCTGGGCCAGACCTTATCCCAATTGAAACCATTAAAGCAGGAGGCGAACCATTGAAGAATCTGATCCTAGAACTCTTGAACTTAGCTTGGAATACAGGTACAGTTCCAGAGGAGTGGAATCATTCAATTATCTGTCCTATTTTCAAAAACAAGGGGGATCCTCTAGAATGCTCCAATCATCGTGGAATATCACTTATGAGTCACGTTGGTAAACTTTATGAGAGAATCCTTGAAATCAGACTCAGAGCCCAGGTGGAAGATCTTCTTTCAGAAAGTCAATGTGGCTTTAGACCTGGACGTGGTACAGTTGACCAGATTGCTGCCCTGAGACTTTTCCTGGACAAAAGCTGGGAACATAATATTAACCAGTATATTTGCTTTTTGGACTTGGAAAAAGCCTTTGACAGAGTGCCCAGGCATAAAATATGGGATGTTCTATATGAATCTGGTGTGGACACTGAACTTTTAAGAGCTATTAAAAGTGCTTATGTGAACCAGAAAAGCTCTGTTATTAATGGCAAAATCTACTTTACAGTAAACACTGGTGTCCGACAAGGATCAGTTCTCTCCCCCCTCCTGTTCATTGTTTACATGAATCATGTGATTCTTAAAATTGAACGGGAAAATTTTATGCTGGAGAGGCTTGGCTATGCTGATGATGTTGGACAGGCAGCTGACAGCATGGAACGACTTCAGGAAGTGATGACTACCTGGGACAGAGAACTTGCTGCTGCTGGCTTAAAATTAAACTACAAGAAGACTGAGGTTATGAAGGTTGGTAGATCTCCAGAGGAGGGTGAAATTATTATTAACGGCCACACTCTTAAGGAGACTGATAATTTTATCTATCTGGGCAGTAAACTGACCTCAAACAACCTAATTGAAGAAGAAATCAACAACAGGATATCAAAATTTACAAAAAATCTGAACTGCCTTTACCCACTCATGAAAGAAAAATCTATACCAAAAAGTGTCAAAGTTTGTATTTATTCAACTATCCTGAGACCTGTACTTTTGTATGGATGTGAAACTTGGACTCTAACTACAAAGCTAAAGAGTAAAATCCAAGCTACGGAAATGAGAGTTCTACGTTTAATCCATGGTGTAACTAGAAGAGACAGGATAAGAAATGACGTCATTAGAGACATTCTCAAAGTGAAATCAATTTTATTGATTATTGAGAAAAGCCAGCTGAGATGGTTTGGCCACATCATAAGAATGTCAGAGGACAGAGATGTAAAGAGAATGTTAGAATGGAAACCAAATCAACCTAGACCGATAGGAAGACCGAGAAAGAGATGGCTAGACCAGATTAAAGAGATAACTAGCAGAAAAATTGCCAACTTTGAGGAGGTCTTAAGTCTAGCCAGAGAGAGAGATGATTGGAGAAGGTTCATATGGAGGCTGATACCAGACGGACCATAGTCTACCTGGCGTACTGGTGAGAAGGTGAGAAGACTATTACATATTATTTATTTGTATCTCTTCTTTTATAAGTTAAAAGTTTGTGCAAGCATAATCTATACATTCCACCGTTTGGTTGTTGACAGCCTTTTAGGTTCCGAGATTTTTGAAGATAATCGTTACCAGGAACATTTCACCTTAAACTGCACTAGATCTAATGATTTGTATTCCTTTTCTTGGAGAATGTAGTTTATCGTTTTTATCATTTTCCCACCGAATTCAAAATACTTTTCTAGTGTCCATACAAAGTAGTAAATAATTCTAAATAAATACTTTCCTAGTGTCCATACAGAGTAGTAAATAATAGAATTCTAAATAAATACTTTCCTAGTGTCCATACAGAGTAGTAAATAATAGGGGCATTATATTTAAAAGAAAAATATCTATATATATTTTATAACAATTTTTAACACTTGTTTATGATATACTACCGGCTGTGCCCCAAGAGGTTTGATCAACCTTATTTTTGGTATTTCATATTTAAAAAGAAAAAAAAATGTTTATTTTTTGGGAGGTGGGTTTAAAAAAAAATTTTTTTTGAGGGGGTTGGCGGTTTCTCACTCCCCCCCCCCCCCCCCAGAAAATAGCTTAAAACCATCACAGGACCAGAATGTTTTTTCCCTGAAGTGTAGAGCCCAATCGGGTCAGTGGTTTCTGAGATCTTAAGCTTCAGACAGCAGACATCGTTCTACTTTGTATTATACTAGCGGCTTCGCCCCTAGCCTCTAGGGGCTTTGCCTTAAGAGGTTATCAAAAAAAAATTAAGGTGAAATTCGTAAAAGGACCAAGGAAATCTCCTGCAAAAAAAAAAAAAAAAAAAAAAAAATTGGGGGGGATTTTTTGTTTTTGGGGGGGTTGGGGGTGTCCCACCCCCCAAGAAAATATCTTAAAACCACCACAGGACCAGTAGGTATATTCCCTGAAGAGTAGAGCCCATTCGGTTAAGCGGTTACCGAGATCTTAAGCTTCAGACGGACAGACAGACGGACAGACAGACAGACGGACAGACAGACGGACAGACATCTTTCTACTTTGTATTATAGATAAGATAATAAGCATCACCAAACAATTATCTATCTTTCATTTTTAATAAAATGTTATTATACTATTAATATCCTATCTATAATACAAGGCAAAATTATGTCTGTCCGTCCGTCTGTCCTTTAAGATCTCAGTAACCACTGAACCGATCGCATTCTACTCTTCAGGAAATATACCTACTGGACCTGTGGTGGTTTTAGGCTATTTTCTTGGGGGTGGGACAGCCCCAACCCCCCCAAAAACCAAAAAATCACCCCCCAATTTTTTTTGCGAATTTTTACAAATTCTCCATTTATTTGCGAAAATTTGCAATCAATTCGCATTTTTTTTCGGCTGGGTAGGTAATAGATGATGTAATTATAACTCTTGGGGCATGATGTAATTATAACTCTAGAGGCTAGGGGTGAAAACCCTAGTAATATAAAAAGTAAGGTTTTAGTTTCGTTTGAAGATACATTTTTCAATAACGGCTGAATTGGTTAAGTTCTCCTTTTAGGGATATCTTGGGAAGGTTTTAGGCTATGGACAAACATACTTTACTCTTTTAGTAGCTATTGTACTAATACTAAAATTCTTCATGAAAACACTTGTCTTAACCTATGTTAATAATTTTAATTTATGTGCTTCATTAAAATCATTTACAACCTAAAAATGGCATTTCCCTTTTTAAAGGATTGCTTATTTTCAACGAGACTTTTTTTACAGCTAAATTTAGTTTTTATTTTATTTCGTTGAAAAATGTATTCTATGAATCTGATTGAACAAGGATGACAACATCCATAAAAGCGAAGCACTGAAACGGTAGGATAAACGGACATTAACACTTGTATAGTGTCAGAACTGAATAATCAGGTTATAAATGTATAAGAGTCGAAGCAAAATTGTTGTAAATTTGTTGAAAAACTGCTTGATACAGAATAATGTTATGGACATACTTACATTTTTAGGACTTGATTATAGAGTTGCTTCGCTTATAATATTGTACAGTATACCAAAAATCAGATAAATCGGATAATTAGATCACATACTAATTTGTTGTTAAAAAAGTAAAAAAATCAACATGTTTAAAATGGATGTACGGACGTTGCCACGCTTTCTAACTCGTACCTAACTACTACAGGAATCACCATGCAAAGTTTGAAATCGATAGGACAATTCTAATATACCTGAATAACGAAAAAAGCTATCCGTTACGGACGGACGGACCGACCCTAATTATAGAAAAGCTTCGCTTTTAAAAACATACTGGCCTAAAATCATCCCAGCAATGAGATGAAGATTCCCTAAAATAGTGGACTCAGACTATCAAGACAAGAGTAACCCTCTCTGCTCCGTCCCCTCCCCTCCGACTGGATGAACGAAGTGACTAATAGATGATTTCCGTGTTAGCAACCTAAATTTACGACAATTTTCTCCATGCCATTATATCCATGTATAATATAAACAAAAAAACTTTCTGTGCTGTAGATAAAAAATATTTTGAGTTGGGGACTGCGTATTTGAAACAACCAATGATCTATAATACAAAGTAGAATGTCCGTCCGTCCGTCTGAAGCTTAAGATCTCGGTAACCACTGAACCGATTGGATTCTACTCTTAAGGGTATATACCTACTGGTCCTGTTGTGGTTTTAGGCTATTTTCTTGGGGGAAGAGACACCCCCAACCCCCCCCCCAAAAAAAAAAATCCCCCCTAATTTTTTATTTTTTTGCTAAAGATTTTCTTGGTCCTTTTACGAATATCGCCTTAACTTTTTTTTGATCACCTCTTGAGGCAAAGCCTAGAGGCTAGGGGCGAAGCCGCTAGTATTTGATAAAAGTTTTTTAACCAAACTAATAGTGAGCATGTTTAGAAAGCTTTTGAATGCCAGTACAAACTATGGTCAAATCTCCTTTCCCTCCCTGTTTATTGCTGTTTAAATTTCATGTAAAGAATGCAGCAAACTATGTATAATTACCTGGATGTTGCACTAGATTATTATTTACTCTGATAAAGTTCTATTTGCAGTTGGCTAAAATACTGATCTCCCATCTACGCTTTTTACCACATCCCTTCCACTAATACTGGATGACTAACAGACCAATAAATGAGAGCCACATTATCAAGCTAAATTAACGATACATTTTCCCCATGTCAATATATCCGCAAATATCTTGTATCCATTCCCGGTTCTGACCTGTTTTTTTCTACCCGTAATTATCACTTAACTTCTGGCTACTTTTAAACTTGACCTCAAATAGTGTTTATACAAAAATTTAGATATAGTTTTTTTTCATTGTAGCGTATGTTAACCAAATTAGTCAAAAATACAAGAAGTTGTTTCAAGTTTGACTTAGCTGTCATAACAACTGATTTATGGCGATAAATAGGTTAAAGTAAAAAATATTTAGAGGTAGCACGGACTATATGTAACTCTGCCCACAGGTCGGAACCATGTCCCAATTTTGTATTGGGTCTTTAAAATTGCCTAATAGCGTCTAAAATATAGACACAGCCGATTCCTGTTAAAACACCGAAAGGGTCTCAACTACTTGGGCCAGATATTTGACTGGATTATACATCTAAACTTATACATTTATTGTCTTTAATTATACATTATAAAACTTTGGTTACCAGTTTAATTTCCAATCCAATGGCTCCTTCCTCCTTTTTTCTAAAATTAATCTTCTCAAATTCATTTTTAAAACTTTCAAAGTCAAATCGCTGCTAGAATACTATAACCCCACAATTTTTTTTAACATTTGTTCTTAAACTAGAATAAAAAGTTGAGGTTCGACTCTCTGTCACTGATCCCTCAAATGCCTCTAGTGTGAAATAAATTAGGACATTTTTTTTTCTATACAAAAAATTATTACATTTAAAAAACGTCATTTTCCTTGCTTAATTAATGTTGCAGTTTCGTGTTTAAGAAACTTTTTTAAGGCCTAGCTCAACTTAACATGAAACTTAAAAAAGAAACTTGCCTAATTTAAAGAACCTAATTAATCAATATGTTTATTAAATGATGGCTACTCTTATAAGATAAAAGTAACAAGATCTGTGTGTGTGTTTGTATCGAAGGATCTCGCTGACCCCTGAACCGATATTGTTCTTCTTTACAATCCAGCTACTCTTAGGTCCGAGTAAGGTTTATAAAATAAATTTTTTTTTTTTTTTTGGGGGGGGAGGGGTGATTTTACTTTTTTCTTTTACAACCCCCCACCATCTCAAGTGCTCCTAGAGGCCTAGGGGCGTAACCGACTGTATATCTTTAATAAAAAGTAGAACGATGTCTTTCAGTCTGTTTGTTTCTAGTTAAGGATCTCGTTAACCGCTGAACCGATCGCGTTTTCCTTTACTGAGTAGCTTCTCATAGGTCCCGGGAAGGTTTATAACTATTTTCTTGGGAAGTGGGACACCCTCAACCCCCCCCCCCTAAAAAAAATTCCCCCCTAAAAATTTTTTTAAATTTTTTTTTCTTTTTAAATTTTCTTTTAAATCTAAAATAAGAAAAAAAATAGTTTGATCAAACCTCTTGGGGCAAAGCCCCTAGAGGCTATATATATATATATAAAAGTCTTTCTAAAATCGAGAACTCAATCGGTTCAGTCGTAAGCTACATGAATAAACCGTAATGCTTTATATGATAGGATAATTATAAGATTGTACGTTCTCATAATAGCTTTCAATTTATTAGAGTACATGATAATCTGGTGTAATATCCATGTAATAATAAAATCCATTGTTTTGATTATTGTTTTTACCTTGCTTTAATGGACAGTGTCATCCTAGTTTTATCTACACATCCATCAATATAGTTTAACCTAGTATAGAGAAATCATGCATTCCAAAAATTCCAATCGGGTTTTCATAGCGAAGCTTCTCTATAGATAGGGGACGTTGTTGTCTGTACGTACATTGATCCATTAATATAGTTTAACCTAGTATATAGAAATCATGCATTCCAAAAATTCCAATCGGGTTTTCATAGCGAAGCTTCTCTATAGATAGGGTGCGTTGTTGTCTGTACGTACATTGATCCGACCGCAAGACAGTTAATCGTTCGAATGGATGTAGAATATACCTAGATATTTTGGCTGGGGAAAAATTGTCAATTTAGGTTGCTAATATGGACATCATTTAATGGTGATTTAGTTAAGCGTGGGGATAGTGGGGATGGGGTGGTTGCGGAGATCGATGTTCTAGCCAGCAACAAGTTTGATTTAAATATAGTACATGTTGATCTTGTGTAAGATCCTAGTAATAATAAATCCTTTAATGTAATATTGTTATTACTGCGCTATTTATGGACATAATTGTTCATGTTATACAAAACTGACCATCCAATATTTTCCCTATGTTTATTTGTATCTATCTATCTGTCCAACGTATACGCACTATTCAGCGTATGTATACGCAAACCTCTTAAATTTGAGCAGTGTTTAATCAAAACAACAAACAAAGAGAAATAAAAAAATATGTCATTTAGTAAATTGGGAATGTTGGTGTTTTTTCTTACATCGCGGATGGACCTCAAACATGGATAAAGCCCCAAAGATACACATTTGGTTCCTACTGCTGCTATGACAGACGGCAACATTAATAGTTAGAGTAGGGGGAAGGCCTTAGCCTAAATAAGGTGCAACTCATACACAGTGGGGACTTTCAGACAAAGGACGTGCAATGAAAGAGTTGGTTGTCTGATGGGTGTTACTTTACAGAAAAGGATAGATTTAGAGCCTTGTAGTTTTGATTGTTGGACCTGACGTTAGAATGTTATGGAGAGCAGCAAGGATGTCTAAGGGGGGGGAGGAGTATAGGGGTGATTACCCCCACCAAAATATTTTTCATTTTACCCCACCCCCCCTCCCCCCCATTAAAAATTTACCCGTACTTTGGGGGTGCCGTAGAAACCCCTAACCATTTAGAAGGGGGTATTTACCCCCCTCCAAACAATTTTAGGGGGATAAAATCCCCAAATGAAATACCCCTAACAAAAAAAAATTTTGGGCGCATCGCCCCTGCCAACAGATTTCAGGGGGTTAATTACCCCCCCAAGCAATTTTTACCCCGGAATAAAAATTTTTAGGGGGTAAACAAATTTCTGACGTGCATCGCGCGCTAATTTCCCCCCCCCCCCACAAATAAAAAAAGCTTGGATGCCCCTGGAGAGCAGAGAGAACAGACAAAATTTTAAAAAAATTTGCATCCCAAAATTTAGCTATGATCAAATTTTATAACTTTAATGTGTGGACACCGCCTATTGTTTCCTTTTGGCGCAAGTGGGTGATGATTTATTGTTAGTAATAATAAAATACATTATTTGGACAATAAATGTATAAGTATAGATGCATAATTTAGAAACAACTAATTTGTGTGGACCCTATTTTTCTGATAGCAAATTGCTTTATGTTCTTTTGTAGTGACATAGATGTGTTTATATTTCCAATGCTATTAGCAGATATTAAAGGACCTACTTGAAAATTGGTACAGGGTCCCGACCACTATATGTAGAGTTACATATAGCTCATACCACCTCTATTCTTTTACTTTTATATACGTACTAGATACAAACATTATAAGGGTTATAACTTTTTAACCAATTATTTTATTATGCAGGAGGGTAAATTTTGGTTATCAATAAATTCATCAGTCATTGGCAATTTTCTAGTACTTTTATTTTATGTTTTTTTAACTTAGAGGGGTTGGGTTATTGTTAGGTCACCAGCAAATTAAAGAGATGATGCCAAACTCAACCTTCGCCCTAGGAAAATGATGTATTATATAAATCAAAAATAAATCTATGTTGAAAATAGTTATTTTTCTTACATGACCAGTATTGAAATCTAAACGTTTGTACATTTGGTTAATTCTATTTAAAAGATACAAAGAATTTGTGGGTAATTTTTTGTAGGGATGATTAAATTTTGGAGGGTGGTATCCTCCCCCAAAAATAATCATTAACCTTCCAAGGACCTATGAGAAGCTACACTTTAAAAGAAAACCAGATCGATCAGCGAGATTCTTTGTCCTCTCCTTTTTGAAAAACTCAAATAAATTTTATAAGTAATTATATAATAATCATAATAATAAAATGTACAATTAATTAGTTCATTTTCATTATTTTTGTTCACTTCTTAGGATAAAAGCATTGCATATACTTGAATGCATTTTAGCTAACAAATCAGAAATAAGGGATACAATTTAGAAAAATAGGCTTAAACTTACGTATAACAATCAGAAAGGTAGAAAGGTTTATCACTAGTCTAACAAGGATGACAACATCCATAAAAGCGAAGCACAGAAACGGTAGGACAAACGGACATGAGCACTTATATAGTGTCAGAACTGAATAGTCAGAATATAAATAACAAGAATGACGCCATACATAAGTCCCAAAGTTCTTACATACAAATGTAAGAACAACGAAGCAAACGGGAGGAAAAATTGGCCAAAAATCAGCCTTCTATCTTAATTAGCAGAGGAGAAAAACAGATTATTATTTTATGAATTTGATGTCATTAAGAACATTACATCCAGTCTAATGTACGAAGGAAGTTATAAAGTAGATGCTTATCAGTAAGGACAAGCTTCACAAAAAAAATCAGCCAACTATCTATAATATAACTAAATTTACCGACAAAAAAAAACGTATCCCTGGTTTAGAATAGTCAATACAAGTGAATTAATCATACTTAGTTCTGCAACTACATTTAAATAATGATAAATTTCACTGTTTTCACATTGTAGTCAAATTTGCTAAATCTAAAATAGTGCAGCTTTCTCTATAACTAGGGCGTATCTGTACATATAAACGTCTGATCCTAATCCATAGTAATATTATTTTATTGAGAATCTTTGTTTAGAATTCTTAACACTCTTTTGGGTGGTGGTACCCACCCCAAAAAATAGTTATAAACCTTCCCGGGACCTATGAGAAGCTACCCTGTTAAAGAGAACCCGATTGGTTCAGCGGTTACAGAGATCATTCGGTACAAACAAAGAGACAAACAGACACACAGACAGACAAACATCCTTTTACTTTATTATAAGGATTCATGGGAAATTGTCTGTAATACGATGTTATATATGATTTTTCAGTTTTAAGATGGATTAGTAATTGCTGATACAACAACAAAAAAATATGTGCTATTTCGTTTGCATTCTTATTTAGAGATACACATATTATATTGATGCAAATGTTTAAAGCTAAATTTGTGGGCTCAGTAATGTTTGTCATAAAAATCAGTTGTCATAAAAACATTAGTCATAAAAGGTACATTTGTCATAAAAAAAATTGTTGGCTTATATACTTCCACTATTAGTTTTATTTAAAAAGGTGTAATTTTCATAATTTAACTTCTATTTATAGTCCATTGTCTTATCCCTTTAGAATAAGATCCCTGATGCAAGGACGTCCAAGGGGGGGGGGGGGTAAAGGGGTGATTACTCCCCCCCCCAAAAAAAACAAATTTAGGGGTGCCCCCAAACAATTTTTTGGGGGTAAATATCCCCCCCCAACGTAAATAATTCCTAACAAAAAAAAATTGGCACGTTTCTCGCGCATTTTTAAGCGAATTTTAAACCCCCCCCCCCAAAAAAAAAGCTTAGATTCGGTGACATAAGTTCAGGATCTCAGATATTATGGATCTTTTCAAACCTGTTTACCCCTCCCCTATTTTCATTGTACATGAACCAGAAATTTCTGGATACACCCCTTCAAAGCTCTTTCAATATGTTGCTACAGTTCAACAAATTTAAATTGTAAATTGCCGTTACTAATTTATTGTTAATTACTAGCTTATATAACTATTAAATATGTAACAACGTACAGCCAGAAGTAAATAAAAACAAAAAACTATACTACTTTATATAAATGGATAAGGATAATAGTAATTTTCGATTAGTATTATAGATAGCTTCTCTAAGCCCCGGGCTAACAAAACTGGTAGGTATTAATTTTATGATTTTTATTATAAAATTCACGAAAATTGTCTATAATACGATGCTATACATGATTTTTCAGTATTGTTGAGAACTGGTTCCAATCCAGGGGATCTTAACCCTTACAGATCAGGGGGGGGGGGGCTCCAAAAGCCCCCCCCCCCCCTCTAGTTTTTTCAATCTCATTTTTTTTGTAGGTAAGATGGAGTGCTGTGACTTCATGACTTTTTAAGTTTAGTAATTATACGTCGGCAACAGTTGAATATATTAGAATATCTGGTCTGTGTCGGTCGTGGTGTCCGGTCAAAGTCGGTTGGGTAGCACCAAAATTAGAAAAATAAATCTTAATTTCTACATTATGACTTTTGTGCATAAGGAGAAACCTAAAATTTTGTTGGTGAATACTTAGATATCAATGACCTTCTGTGAAAAGTTGTGTTATGACCGTTTGACCGCTCCCTGACCGACTTTATGACCGATTTTTGTCCGGCTTTTACTACAGACATATATCATGAATATCGTGGCTTCTATTACAGTTAGAGTCCTATAAATTTTTTTGGTAAATCCTTGAGCAACATCAAACAGATAAAAATAATAATTGGGGCCGCCAACCGCTGTTTTACCGCCGTAACCGCCAAAAATGGCGGTTTCCGTTATTTGCCGTTTTTTGGCAATGATCAGAAAAAGTAATTTTTTTGTTATCAAAAATAAACGTTCGTCCTAAAATTTGGTCATCCTAGCTGCAAAATTGGCCGCTCTACAGCTGTTTTAAAATTTAGCGGCTGGCCGCTAAAAAGCGGCTAAGGAGCGGCCTGGCCGCTATGACTAGAAAAAGTAATTTTCTCTAAAAATACACATGAACCACCAGAAAAAAATTTTACGTCTTTATCTGTAACAGGAGCCGATCTATTTAGGTGGGAATTGGGGCCCGAGCTGTAAGGGTTAATCGGTTCTGAAGCCATACTGGAAATTTTTAGTAAGATAAAAGTTATGCTTGAAAATTGTTTTATTAGCTATTATTATAAAAAAATTCATCTTTAAAAAACGTCATTTGCGTCATCTTCGCGTAATTTCTATTTTCAGATATTTTGGAGAAGCTATACTTGGATCCCCTTGCCCTGATGTTTGGGTGAGAAATTTGATGACGGGTAATAAATATCTGAAAATAGAAATGATGCAAATTATACGCAAATTCGGTTCACAATTCTCACGTTTATCTAAAAATGCAACATATAATAATAGCTATTAAAACAATTTTCAAGCATATCTTTTATCTTATTAGGATAACAATTAAATAAGAAAAATATGTTTATCATATGAAATTCGTGATCAAACATCAAATTGAAAGAAAAATGCAAGACATAGCTTTTATTTTAAGAAAGACTAGGGGCAACGCACGCCCCCAAGAAGCCTCTAGGTGTTTTTAAGGAGGGAGGGGGATAAGTCAACCGCCCTTCTACTTTTTAATTTGAGTTTTAATAAGAAATATTCAGAAATCAAGTTTGAAGATATCCGAAAATAGTTATGATCACCAACTTCTACCATCGAGAAATTCTTATAGTGATGTGGTTTAACAATAGGTGTGCATCAATTTCCGCATATATATCACATTATAAAATCACTAGCGACTTCGCCCCTAGCCTCTAAGGGCTCTGTCCCAAGAGTTGAAAAAATGTAGTACATGTAGTGCAGCATCAAATAGCTGGTATTTCTGCATCATCAAAAAAAATTATTTGGAATTTCTTTACTTTTGGAGGTGTCCCACCCCCCAATAAAATAGCCTAAAACCACCACAGGACCAGTAGGTATATTCCCTGAAGAGTAGAAATCAATCGGTTCAGTGGTTACCAAGATCTTAAGGGACAGACGGACGGACGGAGAGATATCGTTCTACTTTGTATTATAGATTAGAACCGCATTTTTTTACTATATATTATTTGTGGTTAACAAAACTGGTTATAAACTTAAATTTTTATTTTAATATCCGAGAAAAGCTGTCTATAATATATAGATATAAATAACTGTTTCTCTTTCCTATGCATTCCCTCCTAAAATGACCCAGTTTTAATTATTTTTTTGTTCTGCCCACCAACCCTCTTCATACATACAATAGAGTATACTTAGTTTTAAACAAATTGATATAAAACAAAGTTTTTTTTGGTTTATTTTTTTATATAAAGTTATTTTGTTGTCTGAAGATTAAGATCTCAATAACTACTGCAATGATTGTGTTATCTATTTAAAGTTAAACTTCTCATAGGTCCCGTGATGGTTTTAGGCTATTTCATTTTAAGTTAAACCGATTCCACCAGAAGAGGGGAGCTTTATATAGGTCCAGAGATGGTTTTATGTTATTTTATTAAAAAATTCAAGTTACGGGATGGCTTAAGGCTACACATCAGACCCCTCCCTACCCCTTCCAATATAATACCCCTGGATGCTATATGCACATCCGCTGGCTCTAAAATAAATAAAGTATCTATATTTTCTGAAAATTATATATCAATCGGTTAAAAGGTAGCCGCTGCCTAAAGCTTTAGACATACATACGTCATACTTATTTTGAATTAAAAATGATTATTCTAAATTAATGAACATAAAAAAAACATTTAATTCAACCTGACATTTGTAGACAACCAACACTTTGATTGCACGGCCCTTGTCAGGAAGTCCTAACTTGTCAAGTAATAAGATGCACAAAGACATTTTCCTTTTTCTTACAGTTGATGACATGCCTCCAACATAGAAGCAGTAGGTGCAAATTGATGTACAACCCAATGATACACAAAATTACTATTTCTGTAGATTTAAATTAGTGGTTAAAACGTTTTAACAATCATATTAATAAACCAACCAATCAAATTCATTAAAGTCCCCAAAGTTGTCAAGCCAACAAATAAGAAAACGTTATAATAAAACTTTTGGGACTAGTGTAATTAACAGCCTATTGCCCCCACTCTCTCTGCTTTTAAACAAACCTATTATTGATTGGTCTACAAATACCATGTCCATTAAAAATCCCCAAAAAGAAAATTACCCAGCAAAAACTTGACCTTCGTGTTTTACAACATTTAAAACATAATTTGGAGAAAGTGAGCAATAAAAATTCATTGTCGAGTTTTGTCGGCTGATTGATGTCCCACCTTTACCCAGGGATTATAAATGTTCTAACATATAAAATCACAATAAGATACAAGTCCTTAATAAACCTGTTATTGTGCTGTATAGTACTATCTAATATTTGAAAGAAACAGCCTTGATGATGGATTTTAAATTCTCAAGGATTGTTTGAAGCGGGTTGTAGTTTCAAGTGTTTGTACCCCTTAATGATGATCTATATATAAGGATATATAAGTTGGAAGGAATTTTAATGTTAGGAGGAGATTTGAAATCTGCATCAAATTTTAATGATTTTTTTTAAAATTCGTTTTTTGTATAATTCTTTATCTAAAAGCGGAAATACAATTTAAGTTAATTAATTTTGACCAATAGGATAGGTGGATTAGAAACTACCTGCGCTCTAATTGGTTGAATGGTGTACAACACTTAAGCTTCTCCAATCAGAGTGCAGATAGTTTTCAATCCACCAATCACAGATGTCAAAATTAATTAACTTAAATTGTATTTCCGCTTTTAGATAAAGAATTATACAAAAAACGAATTTTATAAAAAATCCTTAAAATTTAATGCAGATTTCAAATCTCCTCCTAACATTAACTAACTTCTGGTATTTTTAAAGAGGAGTGCATTTCTTTTATATTTTACAGTTCAATGTCTATTTACTCACTGTATATACTGTATTACTAATGATACTTGCTTTATTTTTACTTGAATAAGCTACTATCCTCTGAATGTGCACTATCTTGTTAAAAATTCTTTTCTTTTTTGATGTATCGGTGTACTTAAAGGATTATACAATTATCTCACACTAATGTGCTGGTCATTTAAAGGGCCATTTTATTGGGCAAAATCTCTCATATTGTAATCAAATCAACTCAGGGACGTCCAAGCTTTCAATTTTGAGGGGGTTAAAATGAGAAGTTTCATAGGTATGAGGTTTTAGGTTTATATCTAATGTATTTAGACATAAAAGAGTCGTCGTTTCTTGAATGTGTAGCAAAACTTTGTTAATGAATAAAAAAGATTTTAATACATTATCATTAAGATTAAAAAAGTTAAATACTAATTTATTGTGTCAAAAATTTTCAACTAATAATTTAATCTACAAGAGAGTTGATTTTGTATATTATCATTGGGTATGTACATTGTACACAAAAGTAAACATTTTACCAGATTATGTTTGAATCCAATGAGCAATTAATAACATTAATTTATTTCAAATTAAGTAATTTCAACAGGAAATCTATGTTGACTTTTACATTTTCAACAATCTATGGCTTTCTTTTAGCAATCTATAGTAGTATACAAACACAGGGTAGGGAGAGAATAAGTGAGGGTAAACGATCTTCAATAAATACTTTATAAATCAAACATCGATATTATCTTCAATTTCTTTAACTGAACACACAAAAAAAAGATAAATATGAGGAGCAATATCTCAATTTCTGCCCAGGGTGTTATTTAAGGTAACACTCAAAAGACAACCATCCCTTTGATTAAACTGTACGACCTGTACGAACTGTACTGTTATTTAAGGTAACACTCAACAGACAACCATCCCTTTGATTAAACTGTACGACCTGTACGAATTGTACTGTTATTTAAGGTAACACTCAACAGACAACCATCCCTTTGATTAAACTGTACGACCTGTACGAACTGTACTGTTATTTAAGGTAACACTCAACAGACAACCATCCCTTTGATTAAACTGTACGACCTGTACGAACTGTACTGTTATTTAAGGTAACACTCAACTGACAACAAACCCTTTGATTAAACTGTACGACCTTTTTATGGAAGTTCTAACTATGCATAGTAATGAGTTGCACCTGTTCATGGGTCAAAGCACTCCCCCATCTCTTACTAAATCAGCAAATTGTATCCTTTTTAACATCTCCAGTTTGACTTGTTGGGGTCTCTAATCGAACTCAACACACAGCTTTGAAATTTATACAGATTTAAAACTGTTTTAAGTTATAATCAGGGATCTAAAGGGATAAGCATGACCGATACATTGATGTACATTCCCAATGATTATACACAAAATTATCCCCGTTTGGACACTGAACTTAATGAAACGACCAATCAAAGTTCCCAAAGTAAACGTTATTGTAAAACTTTGGGGACTAGTGTAATATAGGGTCCCTTTTCCTCTCCCTGCCTGCCTAATAATCCTTGCTACTACTTAATCATTCGTTATATAAATGACTTTCAAATATGCTTTAACATTCAGGGATCTTTAGGGATAAGACAATGGACGAAAAAATATTGCACATCCTCAACAATGATAATTAAAAGATTTTCACTTAACAATTAAATTTTAATATAAGTAACCAATTTTTGATCAAATGAATGAGAGAGTATGCTTATAAAACTTTGGGTACTAGTGTAATTTACGGTCTAACGTTTCCTCCATTCCTGACAAAATGTGACAAAAATAATACTCATAAGAAAATGATCTGTTTCCTGTAGCTACCATTTAACCCCCAACGGCGGGGGACAAAAAGAGTTCCAATAAAACGACTACAAATATAAAAAAATATTGTTAATAGTATAGTTTCTGTCGCAAAGTTAGACCTGTGAAAATAGTGGATATAGAATATACATGGATATTATGACAAGTTAAAAATTGTCGTTAATTTAGGTTGTTAACAAGGAACTTATCTATTAATCAGTTCGTTCATCCAGTAGGAGGGGATGTGATGGGGCAAAGAGGGTGAATGGATGATATTGTTAATTTGGTTCGCTACGAGTTTTAATTTATTAGATAACAAGAAATCTGGTGAAAATTCCAATTGATAATAAATATATTATAAGCTGACACTAAAACAGAGGAAGTATGTTTAATATTTGGGACTTTCAGACAAAGATCCTTTTATCAAATTATACAAATTTTCTAGCAGTTTCAAACAAACATAAATTTGCCTTGAATTACTAAATAAATACTAACGAATATTTTTAGGGTAAATCAAAATTAGATTTAAAATTAGATTTATTTGGTAAATTTTCTCTATGAAATAAAACGTATTTGAGTAGTTTTTTCTCATAGAAAATTGTAAAAATGAATAAGGCAAGATTAAAGTAAAATAATAGAGAAGGTATGAACTATATGTAACTCTGTCCCGATTTGTATTGGATCTTTAAAACAGAAAGAACAGAAATTTGCTAGCAGACGAAAAGGTTCTCAACCACTTGGGCCAGGTAGTTGTCTGGACTATCACCTTTGTAAGTAACGCACTATAAAGTCTACATTTCACAAAAGAAGTAATTAAAATAAATTTATTTTTCATCAGATTATTAAATTTGTCAAAGTAAGTGGAATTATCCCCCCCCCCCCCACAAATAAAAATAAAACTTATTACATCTAAGCAACTTTGTAACTCTTTTATATAAAAACTTTTTTCTTCGCCACTAGCATCTAAGGTACGGTAAAATAGCATTAAACAATTCCATCACCTCTGTATCACTTTGGTATAGATATAGAATAGCTTAGAACCAGAATCCTGCAAAAGGGAAACAACAAGGGGATGTTAAAGTGAAAAAATCATTACCCCCCCCCTTACTATTAAAGGGGGGGGTAATTCACCTATTTAGGGACGCTTGTTTGACTTTTGAATTAGAAGATACACCCTCCTGACACTAAAATAAACCCCACTTGAATTTAGGTTTGTATAATATGATATAGTTAATAGTTTGATAGTATTACAGCAAAAAAACAAAGAATGATGATGAAAATTATAAAAAATGAGTAGCAGCGTTATGAATATTAAGTAACAAATATTAGGGACAATAATAGTTGTTATCCCATCGTATTATAGACAGCTTTACGCGGATTTTATATAGTAAAGTTATAAGATTAAAACTGGTGATAATTATATGATGATATTCGTGGAAAATTTCTGGAAAACTAAAATTAATCTACGACCTATCTTTTACACTAATTGTTTTTAGATAACAATCGCAGAATATTATGTACAAACATTATCGGGTAGATCAATTAATCGTCAATTGGACCATCCCTGTAATCCTGATTATGCAAACCTTGAAGTGAAATTATTTTTTACATGCAAATCATTACTTACACTTTTCATTTACATACATACATACAGAGTTAAGTATAGAGTGGTCACAACCCTTGTTTTCATTTACATACATACATACAGAGTTAAGTATAGAGTGGTCAAACCCTTGTTTTCATTTACATAAATACAGACAGAGTTAAGTATAGAGTGGTCACAACCTTTGTTTTCATTTACATACATACAGACAGAGTTAAGTATAGAGTGGTCACAACCCTTGTTTTCATTTACATACATACAGACAGAGTTGAGTATAGAGTGGTCACAACCCCTGTTTTCATTTACATAAATACAGACAGAGTTAAGTATAGAGTGGTCACAACCCTTGTTTTCATTTACATAAATACAGACAGAGTTAAGTATAGAGTGGTCACAACCCTTGTTTTCATTTACATAAATAAAGAAAGAGTTAAGTATAGAGTGGTCACAACCCTTGTTTTCATTTACATACATACAGACAGAGTTAAGTATAGAGTGGTCACAACCCTTGTTTTCATTTACATACATACAGACAGAGTTAAGTATAGAGTGGTCAAACCCTTGTTTTCATTTACATAAATACAGACAGAGTTAATTATAGAGTGGTCACAACCCTTGTTTTCATTTACATACATACAGACAGAGTTAAGTATAGAGTGGTCACAACCCTTGTTTTCATTTACATACATACAGACAGAGTTAAGTATAGAGTGGTCACAACCATTGTTTTCATTTACATACATACAGACAGAGTTAAGTATAGAGTGGTCACAACCCTTGTTTTTATTTACATACATACAGACAGAGTTAAGTATAGAGTGGTCACAACCATTGTTTTCATTTACATACATACAGACAGAGTTAAGTATAGATTGGTCACAACCCTTGTTTTCATTTAAACACATACAGACAGAGTTAAGTATAGAGTGGTCAAACCCTTGTTTTCATTTACATACATACAGACAGAGTTAAGTATAGAGTGGTCACAACCCTTGTTTTCATTTACATACATACAGACAGAGTTAAGTATAGAGTGGTCAAACCCTTGTTTTCATTTACATACATACAGACAGAGTTAAGTATAGAGTGGTCACAACCCTTGTTTTTATTTACATACAATACATACAGACAGAGTTGATTATAGAGTGGTCAAATCCCTTGTTTTCATTTACATACATACAGACAGAGTTAAGTATAGAGTGGTCACAACCCTTGTTTTCATTTACATAAATACAGACAGAGTTAAGTATAGAGTGGTCAAACCCATGTTTTCATTTACATAAATACAGACAGAGTTAAGTATAGAGTGGTCACAACCCTTGTTTTCATTTACATACATACAGACAGAGTTAAGTATAGAGTGGTCACAACCCTTGTTTTCATTTACATACATACAGACAGAGTTAAGTATAGAGTGGTCACAACCATTGTTTTCATTTACATACATACAGACAGAGTTAAGTATAGAGTGGTCACAACCCTTGTTTTTATTTACATACATACAGACAGAGTTAAGTATAGAGTGGTCACAACCATTGTTTTCATTTACATACATACAGACAGAGTTAAGTATAGATTGGTCACAACCCTTGTTTTCATTTAAACACATACAGACAGAGTTAAGTATAGAGTGGTCAAACCCTTGTTTTCATTTACATACATACAGACAGAGTTAAGTATAGAGTGGTCACAACCCTTGTTTTCATTTACATACATACAGACAGAGTTAAGTATAGAGTGGTCAAACCCTTGTTTTCATTTACATACATACAGACAGAGTTAAGTATAGAGTGGTCACAACCCTTGTTTTTGTTTACATACAATACATACAGACAGAGTTGAGTATAGAGTGGTCAAATCCCTTGTTTTCATTTACATACATACAGACAGAGTTAAGTATAGAGTGGTCACAACCCTTGTTTTCATTTACATAAATACAGACAGAGTTAAGTATAGAGTGGTCACAACCCTTGTTTTCATTTACATAAATACAGAAAGAGTTAAGTATAGAGTGGTCACAACCCTTGTTTTCATTTACATACATACAGACAGAGTTAAGTATAGAGTGGTCACAACCCTTGTTTTCATTTACATACATACAGACAGAGTTAAGTATAGAGTGGTCACAACCCTTGTTTTCATTTACATACATACAGACAGAGTTAAGTATAGAGTGGCCACAACCCTTGTTTTCATTTAAACACATACAGACAGAGTTAAGTTTAGAGGGATCACAACCCTTGTTTTTATTTACATACATACAGACAGAGTTAAGTATAGAGTGGTCACAACCCCTGTTTTCATTTACACACATACATACAGAGTTAAGTATAGAGTATTCGAAACTTTTATTTTCATTTACATACATACAGACAGAGTTAAGTATAGAGTGGTCACAACCCTTGTTATCATTTACATACATACATACAGAGTTAAGTATAGAGTTGTCACAACACATGTTTTTATTTACACACATACAGACAGAGTTAAGTATAGAGTATTCAAAACCTTTGTTTTCATTTACATACATACAGAGTTAAGTAAAAAGTGGTCAAAACCCATTTTTTCATTTGGGTACATACAGACTGAGAAGCTTCTATGTTTATAGGAAAGTTATTGACCACACTAGAACTAATTGTTCTAATGTTGATATTTAAAAACAAAATATGCAAGCACCAAAAGTGCAGTATTAGGGTTTTGGTCAAGTATTCTGAAAAGTGGGCGGCATAGACGTCCAAGGGGGGGGGGGTAATGGGGCGATTACCCCCCCAAACGATTTTGCGCGCATTTTTAATGCTATATATTTCATAAAATTTAAATTACCCCCCCAAAAAATTTTACCCCGGAGGTAAATTTTGGGGGGGGTAAACTAAATTGACCCCTGCCAACAGATTTTAGGGGGGGTAATTACCCCCCCCCAAGCAAATTTTACTTGTTTTCATCTACATACATACAGACAGAGTTAAGTATAGAGTGGTCACAACCCTTGTTTTCATTTACATACATACAGACAGAGTTAAGTATAGAGTGGTCACAACCATTGTTTTCATTTACATACATACAGACAGAGTTAAGTATAGAGTGGTCACAACCCTTGTTTTTATTTACATACATACAGACAGAGTTAAGTATAGAGTGGTCACAACCATTGTTTTCATTTACATACATACAGACAGACTTAAGTATAGATTAGTCACAACCCTTGTTTTCATTTAAACACATACAGACAGAGTTAAGTATAGAGTGGTCAAACCCTTGTTTTCATTTACATACATACAGACAGAGTTAAGTATAGAGTGGTCACAACCCTTGTTTTCATTTACATACATACAGACAGAGTTAAGTATAGAGTGGTCAAACCCTTGTTTTCATTTACATACATACATACAGAGTTAAGTATAGAGTATTCGAAACTTTTATTTTCATTTACATACATACAGACAGAGTTAAGTATAGAGTGGTCACAACCCTTGGTTTTATTTAAACACATACAGACACAGTAAAGTTTAGAGGGATCACAACCCTTGTTTTTATTTACATACATACAGACAGAGTTAAGTATAGAGTGGCCACAACCCTTGTTTTCATTTACATAAATACAGACAGAGTTAAGTTTAGAGGGATCACAACCCTTGTTTTTATTTACATACATACAGACAGAGTTAAGTATAGAGTGGTCACAACCCCTGTTTTCATTTACACACATACATACAGAGTTAAGTATAGAGTATTCGAAACTTTTATTTTCATTTACATACATACAGACAGAGTTAAGTATAGAGTGGTCACAACCCTTGTTATCATTTACATACATACATACAGAGTTAAGTATAGAGTTGTCACAACACATGTTTTTATTTACACACATACAGACAGAGTTAAGTATAGAGTATTCAAAACCTTTGTTTTCATTTACATACATACAGAGTTAAGTAAAAAATGGTCAAAACCCATTTTTTCATTTGGGTACATACAGACTGAGAAGCTTCTATGTTTATAGGAAAGTTATTGACCACACTAGAACTAATTGTTCTAATGTTGATATTTAAAAACAAAATATGCAAGCACCAAAAGTGCAGTATTAGGGTTTTGGTCAAGTATTCTGAAAAGTGGGCGGCATAGACGTCCAAGGGGGGGGGGGTAATGGGGCGATTACCCCCCCCAAACGATTTTGCGCGCATTTTTAATGCTATATATTTCATAAAATTTAAATTACCCCCCCAAAAAATTTTACCCCGGAGGTAAATTTTGGGGGGGGTAAACTAAATTTACCCCTGCCAACAGATTTCAGGGGGGGTAATTACCCCCCCCAAGCAAATTTTACCCCCGGGGTAAAAATTTTGGGGGGGGTAAAAAAAATTTGTTATTGTTAAATTAAATCAATAAATTAAAATAATCAGCAAAAATATAAAATGATCATAAATTTAATGGTCAGTTCCTTTATCCAGTATGAGGAGAGGGGATGGGGTAAAGGTGGTTGATGAGGGGTATCGATATCTTAGCCAGCTTCGAGTATTATTTTATCAGAGTATTTGGAGTGTGTAGACCAATCCACCGTCCATTGTCTTATCCCTTAAAATTTCAGAATGGCTATCCCTCCTTATTGTGTAAGAAAAATTGTATTGTAAAAGAGTAGAAATCAACCTTATTCGACATTCACTCAAAGCCCCAAAAATAATGGACTTAAAAGTGTATTAAACTGTATATAAGACATTTGCGAATATATTGGTACCATTAATTTGCCTCTGAGATAAAAAAAGTATGTTTTTTTGATATTTTTCTCTTGCAACAAATCAAATTTCAAAATTGAGTCACCAAAAATGTTAAACTAATTTTTGCTCTAAAACAATCATTTTTTGGAGTTAGAAAGTGCTTAATACCTCATTTTAATCGCCTGGCATTGCTTTATAATGTACAGGTAATTACTTGGTTGTTTTTAGAACAGTTGACTAAAAAATCGAGGTTTTGTGATTAACCCACTTTTGTTGTTACTCCATAAATGATATTTTTTTTTCCAAAATTTTTGGCCGTAAAGAAGCTTTATATATCCATATAACATCCACCAAAATTTGACTTTTGATATTTTATTTATAACATCACCAGAAGGAATTGAATTTTGGAAAAAAAATATCAATTTATATTTTGCACTGCTATGCATTGTTCTTGTTCTTGTTTCTAAAAAATATTTATATAATTAAAAAGAGAATTATTTAACGCTTCTATAGGTATGTTTATCATTTTTCTAGCTTAAATATAACTATAATTTCAGCATTTTTAAACATGATCATATTCAAGTTATTTTAACAACTATTAAAACAATTTTTACCATGCAAAACAAGGTGTTATAAAGTGTAGGATCCCTCACAATATCTATCTGTCTGTATATAATGCATTACACATGTAATGCTAATAAAGAGTATGTTATAAGAGTGATCTTTTATTCAAAGCTATAAAAGTGTTTAGAGTATATGCTAGTAGATAATTCCAAGAGTCAAGGATATTAGATGTAACTTAAATTCCTAGCTATCAGAGTATAATATAAGAGTATTTGTTGCAAAACTACTTAAAAACAGAATACTGTTTAAGGGCATACTTATATTTGTAAGTAACAATTCTGGTAACAATTATAGAGTTGCAATGGTTTCTCCTAACTTTGAGTTTAAAATCAAAAGAGCAATTCTATCAGTAAGAGTTATCTGTTTTGATTGTACAGAAGGTCAGACCCTTTTAATAATTCAAACCTTTGCTTTAAAAAATTATACTTGTATTTTTCTAACTTCTAAAGGAAAGCAAACCATTTCATTTTTTTCTGAAAAAAGTTATATAATGAATTTTAAAATTTTATTATCTTTTGAATATTCTTTAACATGCATAACATTTAGATTATTTTTATCAGGCATAAAACAATGGTATTTCTGTGTATTCTCTATGGCCTTAGCTGCCTGACGCCTTGGGAATAAAAACAGTTTAGTATTGGCAACTTGTTCACTATTTATATACAAAAATTTAATGTTTTTAATTGCTGTTACCCCATAGTCATAGAGTTGTTTGGGAGTTAAAATTTGATTGTCAGCTGATTGGCGGAGTGAATAGTTGGCAACTTGTCTTTTCACAACACCCCCTAGCCCATCACACTCGGATTTTCCATGCGAAGTGGCAAAAAAATGCCACTCTGCAGGAAATCCATTATCCTTTTCGTGGAGAGCCAGATTCAGAAAATTATATCTGTTAAATGTTTAATAAAATATCATTTTTAGAAAATATTATGTATCTTATTAACCATATAATAAAATTTAGATAAAGCTAATCATTATTTTATGTTCTTCTAGCTTCAAAAATAAGAAAAATACAGATGTTTTTAAAATCTTTAAGTAAACAAGGCTCTAAAAAGGTTGTTAAATAAAAGAGTAAGGGATGAAAAGATTACTATTACTCACTTAAAGTCCGAAATTCATTATCAAACCAGGGACATGCACAAAATTTTTAAGCCCTTTAGCTCTAATGGGGGCTGAGATAATAGGAGAGATGGATCTTAATGAAATTTTAATATGTTATGTAGACATGTAAGAAAGATTATGTTTAAAATTTGAAGTCTCTAAGTCAAAAATTGCAGCCACAGAAACCTTTTAAATATTTCTGGAGACCTGGAGGATCAGGTCCTGTAACCTGAAATTTACTTGAATACCTGTATTTAATATGAGGATGTACTACTACAGTATATTTTAGTATTTTGGTAAGATAATATGCTTTGTTTAACCCTTAACGGTCGGGGGGGGGGGGGGAGCGTTGAACGCCCCCTCTTCCGGTTTTTTCTATCTCATTTTCTGTGTGTGAAAGATAAAGAGCCCAAACTGCTTGACTTTTTAAGTATGGGTATGACACATAACTGAGAGTTGGAATTTTTTGAATATCTCCATCCTGGCGGGCACAGAATGCCAGCAAACCTGGCAGGGTCATCCAGGTAAAGAGCAAAAATATTTTTTTGACTAAAACAAAGCATTTTATCATACCAAAATACTAAAAAATCCTCTAGTAGTACATCCTTATATGAAATACAGGTGTTCAAGTAACTTTCAGGTTCCAGGTATGATCCTGCAGGTCCTGATCCTCCAGGTCTCCAGAAATCTTTAAAAGGCTCCTGTGGCCGCAATTTTTGACTTAGAGACTTCAAATTTTAAACTGAAGCTTTTCTTACATGTCTACATAACGTATTAAAATTTCATGGAGATCCGCCGCCGTTTTCCCGCCGACCGCCGACTGCGGCGGCTGGCAGCTGCCAAGTACAGCTGCGGCCGCTGATATTTATATTTTGATATTTCTAATGTAAAATTTACACAAAAATAAACATTTTCTGCAAAAAAAAATTTCTTCTAGCTTTAAAAATAAAAAAATTACAGCCGTTTGAAATTTTTAATTAAAAAAGGACCTAAAAACAAAAGTTGTTAAATAAAAGGGCGAAGGAAGCGAAAATTGACTTAGACTTATAAAAGGTCGGAAATTCATTATCAAACAGGGGACTTGCACAAAAAAATTTAGCCCTCTAGCTCTAATAGGAACTGAGATAATAAGGGGGGGCGTTGAACGCCCCCCCCCCCCCCGACTGATTAAGGTGCGGCAAGGGGCCCGACTGTAAAGGGTTAAGTCAAAAAATATTTTTGCTCTTTACCTGGATATTTATGAAAAAATTTTGTTGCACACCAAAGTTGACCCAATTTCTAGGATCAATGAACTTAAAACATAATACTATAATAATATCATGATATTTCTATATGTTCCTGTTCTTGTATTGTCCTCCACAGCCATCACTAAAGTAAATAACTCTTCCTATTCTATTATCTACTTCCTCTTTGATGGCTCCCAGCAATGATTGGATAATAGCATATACTCTAAACACTTTTATAGCTTTGAATAAAAGATCACTCTTATAGCATACTCTTTATTAGCATTACATGTGTAATGCCTTATATACAGACAGATAGATATTGTGAGGGATCCTACACTTTATAACACCTTGTTTTGCATGGTAAAAATTGTTTTAATAGTTGTTAAAATAACTTGAATATGATCATGTTTAAAAATGCTGAAATTAAAGTTATATTTAAGCTAGAAAAATGATAAACATACCTATAGAAGCGTTAAATAATTCTCTTTTTAATTATATAAATATTTTTTAGAAACAAGAACGAGAACAATGCATAGCAGTGCAAAATATAAATTGATATTTTTTTTCCAAAATTCAATTCCTTCTGGTGATGTTATAAATAAAATATCAAAAGTCAAATTTTGGTGGATGTTATATGGATATATAAAGCTTCTTTACGGCCAAAAATTTTGGAAAAAAAAATATCATTTATGGAGAAACAACAAAAGTGGGTTAATCACAAAACCTCGATTTTTTAGTCAACTGTTCTAAAAACAACCAAGTAATTACCTGTACGTTATAAAGCAATGCCAGGCGATTAAAATGAGGTATTAAGCACTTTCTAACTCCAAAAAATGATTGTTTTAGAGCAAAAATTAGTTTAACATTTTTGGTGACTCAATTTTGAAATTTGATTTGTTGCAAGAGAAAAATATCAAAAAAACATACTTTTTTATCTCAGAGGCAAATTAATGGTACCAATATATTCGCAAATGTCTTATATACAGTTTAATACACTTTTAAGTCCATTATTTTTGGGGCTTTGAGTGAATGTCGAATAAGGTTGATTTCTACTCAAAAGGTTAAATAAATTGCATTGAAAGAAATTCTCCAAAGTATTTCATAAGTATTCATGAATCTATAAACAGTCAAGGTTTACACTAGGGTTAGTAGGGATAATTGCAGGGATAAAAAATGTATAAGTATAGATTTATAATTCAGACAACTAACTGGTGGAGACCATTTGGTAACAAATTGCTTTCATTTCTTTTGTAGGGACTCGGCTGTGTTTATATACAACGCCATTAGCTGATTTAAAAGATCAGGACAGGGTCCTCGCCTGGTGGACAGAGTTACATATAGCTCATTCCCCTTTTATTTTTTTTTTACTTTAATATAGAGATTAGCAGGCAAAAGACAAATTGATATAGTTATTGCAATATTTTACCCCCTCAAAAGTAAAAAATACAATGGATTACCCCCTTTCAAACCTTTAAAAACTCTCATGTTATACATCTCAAGATAAAAGCTTGGATGTCCCTGATTGTAGGGATCAAGGTATAAGACAATGATAGATTGACGTTATTTCTAGCAAGCAAATGAGAGAACGAGTTTAAAATTCGATGTACAATGCAAAATTTGGATAATCCATCTACTCGTAGTAATAGGTAAAGTAACAACTAACGTACAACCAACCTTAAGTCCTTTTCAGGTTGTCCTAAATATCACAAGAGCGGATTTGGGAATTGATTGTAACAAACTAGCAGTGATTTTAGTCTACAAAAGGGTAATACCATTTATTATAATTGGAAGTGTAATTTTAATCCCAAAGAAATTTTAAAAAATCCGGATTTTCGACAAAAGCCTAATGAAAAGAAAAGTGGTAACATCCATCTCTCCAAAATACTTTAAAGATTGCATGGAATAAAATCTTAAACTTAGAAAATAAGGTTCATTCAGTCTATTTTTACAAAAATGTACTGTAGTTTTGAAACTAAAATTAACAAGGAATAGTAATTTACATTCTGTAATTTAGGAATCTTTTCTATTATAAAACTTTTTAAAAATGCAAAGGAAAAAAAAAGTATAAATTATAAAAGTAAAAAAAAAATTCATAACAATTTATGGTATATTCATTATTCAAATTGGACAAAATAATATAAAATTTCTTAAGCTAGACTAGGAGTTAGCTTAACACTTATATTAAGCTATATAAGTTGGAAAGAATTTTAATGTGTATAATAGACTTGAAACCTGCATAAAATTTTAAGGATTTTTTTTTATAAAATTCGTTTTTTGTATAATTCTTTATCTAAAAGCGCAAATACAATTTAAGTTAATTAACTTTGACATATGTGATTGGTGGATTGAAAACTATCTGCGCTCTGATTGGAGAAGCTTAAGTGTCGTACATCATTCAACCAATTAGAGTGCAGGTAGTTTCCAATCCACCTATCATATTTGTCAAAATTTATTACTTAAATTGTATTTGCGCTTTTAAATAAAGAATTATATAAAAAACGAATTTTATAAAAAGTCCATAAAATTTTATGCAGATTTAAAATCTAGTATACACATTAAAATTCTTTCCAACCTATATAGCTTAACTTATATAAAAGAATATGTTAGACTTAGGAAACTCTAACTTTAAGGCTAGTCCCTGAAGTTTTATATAATTTGGCCCATGACTGTTTTAATTTTAAGTAATCTTTAAATATTATAATAGTAGAATAAACAAAATAAGACTATTTATCATATGAGTAAAGTATGTTTGTGATGATTTAAAATAATTTTTGCCTGCGTATGGACCTGCATATTAAACAGATTACACAATATTACTCAAAATGGAGTCAACACAATGTTGCGTAAATTTTTTATCTTAAAATAGGGTTTGCAAGTTATATGAATCCTAAGAGATAAAGCAATGGCCGATATATTAAAGTTTACCCAAAATTTAGACAAACAAATTAAATGTAGATTAAGTTATTAAATGATAAGTTGAGTAACTACAGTTTGTACAACCCAATCAAGTTCTCAACGTTTTTAAGCCAAGGAAAGATAGAACTTATTTATAAAACTTTGGGGACAGTCCAATGTTTCCTTCCTTCCTGTTTTTAACTTAGCAAAATCAATATATCTGCTAAATGTAATATTAGCTGTAATGAAAAAGCATAATATTATTACCCAAGAAACTATTTTTTCTCCTCTTTTCTTTAGGTCAAGTTTACGCCATTAGAGTTAAACATTTTTTATACAATTTTCACATTTTAATTGGCAATGGAATACAATTTTAAATAATTAGTACAGGTCTTTCATATTCGATGATATATTTAGTAATTCTAAGGTAAAAAAAAAGCTACATATACGTTAAATATGTAAATAAAATATATTTTCCCTACTCATATTATAATATACTAGCGGCTTCGCCCCTAGCCTCTAGGGGCTTTGCCCCAAGAAAAAAAATAATTTTCTGCACCAGCACCAGCAGCACCAGCAGCACCAGCAGCACCAGCTGCACCAGCTGCACCAGCAGCACCAGCTGCACCAGCAGCACCAGGAGTATTTTTTGGGGGGGGGTAAATTTTCATTTTTGGAAGGGTTGGGGGTGTCCCACCCCCCAAGAAAATAGCTTAAAACCACCACAGGACCGATAGGTATATACCCTGAAGAGTAGAATCCAATCGGTTCAGTGGTTACCGAGATCTTAAGCTTCAGACAGACAGACGGACAGACGGACAGACATCAAGCTACTTTGTATTATAGATTATGCATGAATAATCCTTGGTAGGTCTATTTTCCCTAAATCGAACAAAAAGTTGGAAAAGTAACGGCTAACAGCTGACGGCTCAGCCGTTTTGCCATTTTTGGGGTATCTTAATAGGAAATTAGTCACGAAACCTATCTCCACATAATACTTTTGTCGCTAATAAACCTTATCAAACGGTTCTAGCCGGTAGCTGTTGGTACTAGAAATTTAAAATATGGTTATTGCTATCATTTAACATGAAAAAATATGTTTTAAAAAGTTGATTCCTACGTAATTAATGATGGATTTGCCCTGAAAATAGGCCAAAAACGGCTAAACGGCTGAGCCGCCAGCCGTTACTTCTCCAACTTTTTGATTGATTTAGGGAAAATAGACCCACCAAGGATTACTCATGTGAAATTTCAGATCAAAATTCGAATTCTAAGTGCCATTTAATCATTGATTACGAGATGGTTTGGTTGCATTATTAAACCCCCCCCCCCCCCACACTTTAAACACATGTAATAGTACCAACTATTTAAGAGAAAACTGCAGTTATTTCATAAAATATTTTAAATCCATAGAACGATTCCATTATGTCACAATTTGGCATTCAGTAAATATAAACAAACGGTTAAACATTTTGCAAATAAAATTTTCCAAATTTTTTACGTTTCAATACAGTAGATATATGTTGGTTAACACTTTCTTAAGATTTATCGCTGTTTTAAGCATTTTGGGAAGAAGGGTCAAAACATATATTACCCCATTCTTAATAAAGTTCCTTTAATTTAGCTAAAAAATAATAATTCAAGCCAATATAAAAAAGAGATATTAACTATTTTTTTAGCTATCGTAAATTAAACCTAGCACTTCAAATTAAAAATTAGAAAATTTTAAAATTATTCAAGAGGTTTTGCTCATAACATTATAGCTAGGCTATACTCAAAAAACGCCCATCTCGGAAAACGCCTATCTAAAAAAACGTCAATTTTAGAAAATGCCTACTACATATTCATTTGAAAACACCCTGTTTTATTCTAAGTCTTTAATAGATTTATAGTAATTATGGTCTTAGTAAATAAGAAAGCTAACAATCCTTCTATATAACAAGTTGAAAACGATAGGACAATTCTAACATGTTTAACTAATGATAAGAGTTATTCATTAACGACCGACCATAGATGTAGATAAGCTTCGTTTTGTTTGTAACATAAAGAAATCAGAAGTGAGTTTATTATTATGTTGTTTTGCTGGTCTACCTGTCAAAATAAGAATTGTGCACTCGTGTGTAAGTTTAATTTTACCATTATCCTTTAAAGGAGTGAAATTCATTATTATTATAAATAGGACCTTTGTCTTCCAGTCCTACAGATACAGACAAATATTCTAAAAAACGTTCCAAAAAATATATACGCAAGGGAGGGAGAGGACATTGTACTTAAATTACACAAGTTCCAAAAGATTTTATAAATTTTGATTGGCTGACTAGTAGTGACTGAACTTTTTTAACCAATAATCTTAATTTATGCGGCTTGTGTTAATAGTAGATAAATACTACGCATACCGTTAGAACGCTAAGAAGTCTATCTTTAGGAAATATAAAAACGATTCCTGTGCTACGCATAGTTCAGGAGCTAAAATTTACTCGCAAGTCAAGTTTTACATCAGTTGGGACATTTTAACACGTAGCTCCGTAACTATACGTAGCAGAGGAATCGTTCTTATATTTCCAAAAAAAATAGACTTCTTAGTGGTTCTAATGGTATGCAATTTCAATTTTTAAAAAGTCCGCATTTTTTTGCATACCCTTTACAAAAAGAATTATTTTGTCTATCATAATTGGGGACGTATATAGGTATACTTTTCATTGTCTTATCTCTTAAAATCACTTGAAAGACAGTCTTAAAGATAACCTTTATCTTTAGGTGCTAATAACAAATAGTGAAACAAGGAAGACAAAATTAATAGTTATTTCTCGCATCGTATTATAAACAGCTTTCCGCGGATATAGAATGTACATTTATAAGATTAAAACCAACTTTTTTAGCCCCGAGGTGCCGAAGGCACGGGCTAAAAAATAGTCTTAATCTTATGATTGTAAATTTTTATATTTGTAGAAAGCTGGATATAATACGTTGCTAGACATAATTTTTTCGTATGGATGAGAACCGGTTCTTTTCCACCGGATTCGAATGAATACGAGAAAAATCTTTCCTCTATGTAAGGGATGTCTGTCAGTACGTCTGGATAGCTCTTTAAAGATAAAAGAATCGCCTTATTGACTCAAAAAAACTTGTAAGATGATTTCTCTAATAATGAGGTAGCGTTATAAAAGTATAGCAACTCTATATTTACTATTTTGAATGTATCCTTTTATCTTAATCATATGATAGTCATTCATTCCTATGACGATAAGTTTTAAAAGTAAATGATGCATCTCTATCATAGTCATTCATAGGCAATCATTCTTTTTTTAGTCAATGTTCGTTTGTCCGGATTTCTAAGCTGTTTTACTATAGTGAAATAACATAAAACCATCCTGGGACCTTTAAAAAAATATTGCTCTGTCTGTTTTCAGATTTAAGTATGAATTTAAGTGGGATGTCCCAATATTTAATACAGAGAATTAAAAAATTAAATTGATACAAATCCACAATAATAATAAACAAAATTGCCCCTTATTTAGTTTAGAGTTATTGATTGTAAAGTTTAAACACTGATTGTTTGTACCAACCAATCGAAGTTCAACAAAAGTCCCAAAGGTTGTTGAGCCAACGAATAAGATAACGTAGTAACATAACAATTAAATCATTAAGACTATTTTTGAAATTGTTTCAGTTTTGACCAAGGCAACGTTAATGAATGTCCTCAAAAGATTGATAATAATTGCTTCAGATGAAAGGCCAAAGAAAACATCAATTAAACAAAACTCTTGTACAGTTAACAAAATGGTTAATTTATCAAAAAAGATTTTCTCCACTTTTCATGAAAATCAACGTCAAAAAGGTGTCAAAAATTTGTGAGAAAATAGTGAAGATTTTGAGTTGATTGCTGATAATTCATGGATCCAATAGGATAAGACAATGGCCGATAAATTGATGTCCATTCAAATAATGACACACAACATTGCCCCTTCTGTAGATTAGTGGTTGAAACGTTTGTAAACTCAACTTGATGAAACAACCGATCAAGATGCGTTAAAAGTCATTTAAGTTGTTAACCCAACGAATAAGAAATATTCTATCTTTCTATGTGATTGCACAGCACACCCCCGATCATGATAACATATTGTGGATTAATTGTATTAGTATAAATATGAGGATACTGCTAGTTGGTATAAAATATATAATATGTATGGATAGGTTTTTGAGCCAACGAATATAGGAACGTTGCTACTAGTGTAATTTAAATTACATTATCCCCTTCCACAGGTATATATATAGCACGCTTAAGTTCCATTTATTCCACTCAAATCCTTTACAGAAAAAAAATCTACAGAAAGTAAAAATTTCCCCCACTCTGTTATCCATGGTTTATGAACAGAGTGGGATGTGCTTACAATTTAGCTTTAATCGCTATTCTGATGCTAGAGTACATAGTAAATTGTTGTATATTAAACTAGGTATCACTTTAGGTCAGGTTAGGTTAGGTTATGTTGGTTAATGGGTAGCACCAAATTTAATATAATTATACAATTTTAAAATTTTCTTTGAATGTTAGCCAACAATATTGTTTTGTTTTATAGATGGATTGGATATTTTATTCAGTGATTCCTTGAGGGGGGAAGGATTGCACTCCATAATTATAATAAAAATCAGTACGTGGAACTTAAAGAAGCTTCATTGTCTAGGAGAACCATATCAGTTCAGCGGTTAGCGAGATCCTTTGATAAAGACATTTACAAACATCCTGCTACTTTTATAAAAGGATAAAAGATACTACAGGCAAAAAAATAAGATAGCTCTTTATATATTTTACTGTTTTATGGGATAACTGTATGAGCCTTTAGATATATTAGTAATGGAGACAACCGTTTAACCTTAATTATCAAAACTTTTATTTATTTAGATAGATACACATAGAATTAGATAGTTATATAGATAGGTAGATAGATATTAGATAGCTATAAAGAATATACTGTTTAACCTTAATTATCAAAACTTTTATTTATTTGGATAGATACACATAGAATTAGATAGTTATATAAATAGATAGATAGATATTAGATAGCTATAAAGAATATACGTATAACCTTAATTATCAAGACTTTTATTTATTTAGATAGATACACATATAATTAGATAGATATATAGTTATATAGATATGTATTAGATAGCTATAAAGAATATACAATTTAATCTTAATTATCAAAACTTTTATGTATTTATATAGATACACACAATTAGATAGTTATATAAGATAGATAGATATTAGATAGCTATAAAGAATATATTGTTTAACCTTAATTATCAAAACTTTTATTTATTTGGATAGATACACACAATTAGATAGTTATATATATAGATAGATATATTCTATATTTATTCTATGTTAAATCATATATAGATTAATTCGTTCTTGTTAGTTGGCTTAACAACTTCTGGGACTTTTATTGATACACACAGAATTAGATAGCTATATATATAGATAGATAGATATATATTAGAAACAGATAAATCTATTTAAGTTATTTTGGATATTTAGATGGTAAGATATTGTATTAAGGTATAAGAATGCTATACTTAAATAAAAATTACAAAATGTATGTCCGTCTGTGTGTATGTAGCTGTAGATCTTGCTAACCGCTACACAATTATGGTTCTCATTTACAGTGAATCCTCATATATGTCCAAGAAAAGCTGTATTTTAAAAACTAAAAAGAAAAAAAAGAAGAGTCGACTTCACAGTCCCTACTTCCCTGAACTGCCTATATAATGATGATTTAACGTGTTTAATTTTTTGGGACCTGTATAATTTATAATCAACTGTCCATTCACTGCTTGACTTTATAATTAAGGAGGGAGGGGACTTTTAACTGTTTATTACTCTAGTCCCCAAAGTTTTATAAAAACGTTATCTTATTCATCTGCTTTGGTGACTTTTTTGAATTTTGATTAATTGTTTATTAAGCTGATTGTCCAAACGTTTCAACCATTTATTGTAATTTACAAAAGGGATAATTTTTTGTATCACTATTGGGGATGTACAATCAACAAATATCAGCCATTGTCTTATCCTTTTAGAAGCTTTTTAGTAGGTTAAAAGTTGAATGATAGAAAAGTTCCCATGATCTATTCAGATACTTTTAAAGCACCACAGGGGAAAAGGATTTATAAGGTTTATCTTTTTATCATTCAAATAATCAAATTTTGCCTTTATAATATTAATAAATTGTTATTTTTGGGCTTTCTAATCCCCTGTTTTTAGATGGAAAATAAGGCTAATTTGTATTTAAATATAACAATTTCACTACAAGAGGGCCTTCTTATGCGAAGCCTTTACCTGCAGTTTCTCATAGCCATTTGAGGCTATAAAGTATCCGATAAAAACTAGCCTAACCTAATACAAAGTAATAAACAAATTACCAACCCATATATAACTAGGGAAAGCAACATTATTTTTGATGAAATAGGAAGTTTTACGATATCTTTCTTTTGCTCGTTAAATCACTTAAATCGTTGAATATCTTTAAATCTTTCTGTGGATCATAGGCTAAATCCGGGTCTAATTGTGTACAGTATATATTTATAAATAATAATGGTTTTTCTCAAAATTTATAAATATTTTATTGTGTAATTTATTAATATGTGTTTACAGTACTATTATTAAATCAAATAATAATTTCACTTTTAAAGACATAATAGATAAAACCTCAAAAAATTACTTTGTTTATAATCTAAAAAGAAAATAATAACATCATTCACTGAAAATATTTAGTAGTCTGATATTCTATCTCTTTTGCCGTGAAAATATGGTTTAATTATGGTATAAAAACCAATACTATAAAAAAGTATAGCTAACTATCCTTTCATCCATTTATCCCTGCAAATATGGTTTAATTATGGTGTCAACCACTACGACAAAAAGTCTATCCATTTATCCCTACAAATATGGTTTAATTATGGTGTCAACCACTACGACAAAAAGTCTATCCATTTATCCCTGCAAATATGGTTTAATTATAGTGTCAACCACTACTACAAAAAGTCTATCCATTTATCCCTGTAAATATGGTTTACTTATGGTGTCAACCACAACGACAAAAAGTCTAGTTACCTATCCATTTATCCCTGCAAATATGGTTTAATTATGGTGTCAACCACTACGACAAAAAAAATCTAGTTTCTCATCTCCTTTTCAAACTGACAAGAAAGATATGGCTCATTAGTAGCTAAGGTTTATGAATAACCATGTGAAATTTCTCGTAGTGTTTTCTGATTTATGCTATCTAAACATTGTTAAAAGAAGGAGGGATTTTTTGCCTTTTAAAATTTCACTAACCATGACTTACTGAATTCTCTTTTTTTTTGTGAAGTTTTTTGCATGTCTCGGGATTTTTTAAAGATATATATTTTTTAGATATTAATGGTAAAACCAATGTCTAAAAAAGTAAATAATTTCATTGAATTCGGATAGAAAAAAAAAATATTTGGGCATTTTATATAGACATTCTGACCCTGTAAATATTTATAGCAGCTTCGCAATAAGAAAAAAAGGATGAAAAAGAAAGTTTTTTAAGTACAAAGAAAAGTTCTTCCTGTTTTAATATTACATATCAAAATATCTTATATGTCAGACAAAGAGAGTAAAAGTTTTATTTCATAGAAAAAAAAGAACCAAAAAAGTTTAAAAGTAGCCAAAAAAGAAATAATAAAAGTTATCTGTTAGTCTGTCTAAAGCCTAAGATCTCGGTAAATTAATTAGGCTCTTCTCTCCAGATAATATAGATTATTAGATACTGGTTTATGGTGCTTTTTAACTATTGTTTTTTTTTTTTTTTTGGGGGGGGGGAGGGGTGATTTGGACACCCACAACCCCCCTAAAAAATTCTTTCTTTGTGATAAAACTATGATTTTTACTCTCATATAACGATGCCCATAAATGATAGGGGCGATGTCACTAAAAAAGCATTAACATGTGAAGAAAATGATGGATTGACGGACGTACATATCATTATTTTAAAAATCATTAAAGTAAAGATTTTTAATTAATGCATTAAGAGAGTCATGTGTTTATATTCGCAATGTTATAGATGACATTGAGTGTATAAAAAGATATTGCTAACAGCTGGACCTGGATTGGAATCTTGAATCATTATAGTGAAGCTTCTTATACGTGCTGACGTAGTTGCCTCTAGATGCAGTCAAATGAGTTGAAAAGGGCGAACAACCACATTTAAAATTAGATTTAAGAAAAAGAACTTCGGGACCTTTTAAAAGCTTAACTTTAAAGGAAAGCTAACAGTTAAAACTATTTTAGGTTCATTAATATATTTATCAATTTTAATATGTAATTGTTCAAAAGGCTGGAAAACAGAATTAAAGTGAAAAAAGTTATGAAAGTAACCAAAAATCCATTTATGTATATGATACAGTAGTAAAAAACTAATCTAGACATCATAAATTCAATTAAAACAAACAAACATTTTTTTAGAAACTTTTTGACCTTGTAGCTTTTTAAAACAGATACTGATAATATGAAAAGTATAAAAGTAACTAAATGTCTGTCTGTCGATTTTTCTGTACTTGAAGATTTTGCTAACCGCTGGAACGATATGGTTCTACTTTTACAGGGAAGTTTCTTACTTACTAATTTTAGTTCTTAGCTTAAGTAGCTGTCAAATGCTAATCTAATATTTTTTCTCGTATTCATTCGAATCCGGTGGATAGGAACCGGTTCTTACCCATACGAAAAAACTATGTCTAGCTTCGTATTATATCCAGCTTTCTACGAATATAGAAATATACAATCATAAGATTAAAACCAGTTATTTTAGGCGTTGCCTTCGGCACCTTGGGGCTAAAAAACTGGTTTTAATCTTATATTCTACATCCGCGGAAAGCCGTTTATAATACGATACGAGAAATAACTATTACATTATAAATTTAAAAAAAAGGAACATTTTCTTATTTGATTAACTTGTGTGTGAATTAGTTTGAAGAATATTATACCCTGTTTTGAACCTTTAAACTATTCTCATTAAGAACATCGTTACATTGATATATATAAAGATAGCTATTTATGTAAACATACGAAATTTGATTTTTATCTTATTAGCAGAAAAAATAAGGAAATGTATATAAAATATATGTGGATTAAATGAAAGGGTAAAATTTGTCGTCGATTTAGGTTGCTAACATGGACCATATTTATTGGACAGTTCGTTTGGATATCAAAAGCTTATAAAAGGACATTAAAATTAAATATATAAGCAAATTAAAATAAAAACTAGGGCTCGGCATCCGCTCGTCAGCTGCGGGCAATCATCATGGAAATCGTCATATAATAACTTCAAAATTTAGCTGGATGTCTGAACCTGTTGCCCAGCCCTAACATTGAAAACTAATTATAAAATTTAATTTCTTCAAATCAATATTATGGCAATTGAATTATTAAATGCTGGTTCCATGGTTATTATATTAAATATAATTATATCATATTACGTCTTTTAGTGGTGTCTCCCTTTTTTTTTATCAAGGGGTTCTTTATTCAAGGGGATCAGAAAAATAGCCTAAAACCAGTTTGTAACCTTCCTTTAAACTGAGAACTAAATAGGGTAAGTAGTTAACGAATTCTTGACGGACTAACAAACATAAAACTTTACTACTTTATATTGCAGGAAAGTATCAGGGACATTTATATCATTTGTATAAGTTGAACAATTTTGACACTAGTAAACTATTTTGTGGGAGGGCACCACCACCCTTCCATGAGAAATCACAGCAAAATCGAATTTTTTTTCTTCAATATTTGAAGGACTTGAACGCCACATAAAGAAGTATCGTAGAGACTTGAACAAAAAAAACATTTAAAAGTGCCACTAGAGGCATCCAGGGGGCGTAGCAGCTAGTTAATTAATTAATAAATTAATCTAACAAGAGTTAACAAAAGTACCCAAAGTTTTAAAGCCAACTAACCTTACATTATATTCCAATGTAATCCTTTTATAAAAGTAACAGAATCTCTATGTGTCCGTATGAACCGAAGGATCTCGCTAACCGCTGAACCGATATAGTTCTCCTTTACAGTGTAGTTTCTCCTGGAAAGCTATCTGATGGGACGTTACCACCACTCTCCCAAGATAAATCCCTGAAATTATTTTCAAAATCCGCTAAGCAGGCAGTGATTATACACATATAAAAATCCGCGGAACCAATTTAAATGAAGTCGCCCTAGGCCACGCTAATATGTTATAGCTTTAACTAATATTGGACAAATTATAATCAATGAGATTTAATATATTTCCTTTCATCAAATAAATCCCCATGTAATTGTTACTGGACCACCCACCCGTCTTTCCACAAAAAAAATCAGAAAACGAATCATTACTTTTTTTAAAAGCTAGGGTCGATCCATCCGTCTGTCCGTTCGTAACAAATAACTATTTTAGTTAAATTATATATGTTTGAATTGTCCTATGATTCCTATAACGGTTAGCTCGTTTCGTTAGAAAGCGTAGCAACTGTTTAATCGTTACCAAAAAGTCCGTCAAAACATTAAAAAACATGCTGATTATTAACAACAACTCTTTGTATAAAATCTTTTTTTCCTTCCAATAAATGTATAAATTATCATTAAAACTTTTTGAATGAATAATTTATTGTTTTTGTTATAAATATATTTAGTATAGATGTATATTCTAGACAACTATCTGACCCAAGTGGTTGGGATCTTTTTCGTCTGCCAGCAAATTGCTTTTTGCTCTTATGAAGCTTCTTGGCGGTTTTGATAATTACGACGCTATTGGCTGATATTTAAAGACCCAATTAAAAGTTGGCAAAAAGTGCACACACCCGTGAGTATAGTTAAAATAGCTAGTGCCCCCTCTATTATTTTACTTTTGTGTTCTTGTTTTAACAATATAAATAGAACCCAACTGTTTTTCAATTAAAATCTAATAAATATATCACCATAAAAAAAAATCCGGAAAAAAGTCGAGGAACTTTTTTGACGAAAATTGCATGAAAAGTTACATCTAAATGATGAGAACCTTGAACTTTTAATTAAAGTGGAATGTGAATGATTAAAATGTTCCTCATCGTTCCAAAAAGACTTATATGTCAGTTTTGATTTGATTGATTAAATTGGTGCCGGGACGTTTCATCTATATAAATCAATAAATTTTTTCTTAGATGTTGCATGCTATTTGTATGTACTCTGATTAAGTGGTGCTTGCAGCTGGCTAAAATAAGTATACTATCAGTTACCTAATCCCCTCCTCTCCTATTGGATGAACAAACTGACCAATAAAACTGTACACATTAGAAAAAAGGTTTCTTTTTGGTTGGTTGAGGGGGTAATCATTCCCAGCATATAATTATCTTAGAAAGGAGAAACTAACCTCTAACTTAATATATAAAAACCTGCCCAGGATCTGTAGGAAGCTTACTTGTAAAGGATATTTAGATTTTAATCTTGTTACTTGTGCTTCAATTTATCTGTATTCTTAATATTGTCATTTTGAATTTCACCTTAACCCATTAATGACAAGAGGGTCTTAAACAACGCACAAATTCAAACATATACTTTCACTCTATTTTTTTATGCTGTCCTTTTTAAATGTTTGTAAATAACTGAATAGAGCTTCAAGTTTTGTCCTCTACATTGCTTGGCCTCTCACTTCATTCGATGACCAGACGAAATCATATTTTCATGGCAGAAGTGGAAAAAATAGGAAAAAATTTCCACGCCAGGCCTAACTTTTTTCTTTTAAAGAATTAAAACATACTTATTTATAATTAATTATAGCATTTGTTATATATTTTTAGTTTCTGCTAAGTTTTTTTTAATTTTAGTTAGTTTACATACTTTTTTTTGATAAATTGTTGTGCGTCGTATTCGACTCATTCGGACTAATCATTTTAGCCATTGCGTCCTTTTTGACCTTATAGGACTAATCATTTTAGGATTTTACTGTATAATCTCCTATAATCTACTAGTTGCTACGCCCCTAACCTCTAGGACGTGTGGGGGATGTCAGGAAAATAGCTTAAAACCATCCCAAGGTATTTATAAAGCTTCCCTGATAAGTAAAACCAATTCAGACCTTCAATTTCTGTAATCTTTGGCTTGAGCCAAAAAACCTTACTACTTTATAGTATGGAATACAATACAAGCAGCGGCTACGCCCCTAGAGGCATCTAGGGCCCCTTAGATTGCAGGGAGAGTCAAATCCTCTCTTTCAATTACATTTTTTTAAAGAAAAAGTTTTTTTTTAATTTTGGTTTTTTTTATTTTCTAGGGATGATTTCTCTTAAGGGATGGTGGTGGTACCCTCCTTCAAAATATTAATAAACCTTACCAGGACCTAGTAGAAGCTACCATGTAACGGAGCACCATATAGGTTCAGAGGTTAGCAAGGTCCTTTGGTACACACACAAAGACATACAATAACCTGTTACTTTATTTTAAGGATATAAAAGTAGTAGCGCAGATAATCTACAACTAGGGTCTGTCTGTACGTCCACCTGTCTGTATTTCCATAATTGCATCCAAATAAATAATAGCTACCTTACAACTAGGGAATGTATGTATGTCTGTCTATATATCCAAAATTACTGCCAATTAAAGACTGTAAATATGTTTATACTTCCGTAATTTTTATTGCAGCCTAGCTGTTAATATATTCATAAAAATAGCACAAATACTCTACAATCATGGTCTGTCTGTACATCCGTCCGTCTGTATATATATAATTGCATCCAAATAATTAACAACTACCCTACAACTAAGAAATGTATTGGTTAGGGATCTAAAATAGTAAGTCAATGGCCGATAAATTGATGTACTTACTCAGGGATATTATACCATAAAATCTTTCTGTAGATTACATTTAGTGGTTGAAACATTTGGACACTTAATAAACCAACCAATCAAAATGCAAATACAATTCCCCACAGTTGGTAAGACAACAAATAAGAAAAAGTTATCATAAAACTTTAAGGATTAACAGGGGCTGGGGGGGGGGGGGTAGAGGGGTTGTCATGTATTGGGTTGTTCGATATAATTGTCGACAAAATCATATTTCTTTGCTAAACATTGTAATAAAGTGAAAGGGTATCTATCTGTGTATCTGCTTAACTGATATGCTTCTTTTTTTACTTTGTAGCTTCTCATAGGTCCTAGGAAGGTTTACAACTATTTTTGGGGAGGTTACCTCCACCCTCCAAAGAGAAATTGCCCCTTGAAAAAGACCCCCCAACACAAGAAAAAATAGAATTAACTTAATGAAATTAATTCTTTTTAAATAAAAAATATTGTTGTTGAATTCAATGACCTCTCCCCATCTCAAGTGCTCCTAAAGGCCTCTAGAGGCGTAGCCACTAGTACTAAATAATTATATTCTGAATTGTTTCATACAGACGAATGGACGTACAGACCGACACTGATTGTAGAGTATCTGTGTTATGTATCCTTTTAATAAAGTAACAGGATATACTTTCTACATGCGTCTGTGTGTTGTGTACCAAGGGATCTCACTAACCACTGAACCGATATGGTTCTCCTTTACATGGTAGCTTCTCATAGAACCTGGTAAGATTTATAAATATTTTGGGGGAGAGTACCACCACCCTCCAAAGAGAAATCGCCACTTAAAAAGACCCCCAACACAAGAAAAAATAGAATGAACTTAATGAAATTAATGACCTCTCCCCATCCCAAGTGCCCCTAAAGGCCTCTAGGGGCGTAGCCACTAGTACCAAATAATGATATTCTGAATTGTTATATACAGACGAATGGACGTACAGACAGACACTGATTGTAGAGTATCTGTGTTATGTGTCCTTTTAACCCATTAATGACAATAGGGTCTTAAACGACGCACAAATTCAAACCTATGCCATCACTCTATTTTTTTATGCTGTCCTTTTTAAATGTTTGTAAATAACTGAACAGAGCTTCAAGTTTTGTCCTCTACATTGCTTGGCCTCTCACTTCATTCGATGACCAGATGAAATCATATTTTCATGGCAGAAGTGGAAAAAATAGGAAAAAATTTCCACACCAGGTCTAACTTTTTTCTTTTAAAGAATTAAAACATACTTATTTATAATTAATTATGGCATTTGTTATATTTTTAGTTTCTGCTCAGTTTTCTTTAATTTTAGTTAGTTTACATACTTTTTTTTGATAAATTGTTGTGCGTCCTATTCGACGCATTCGGACTAATCATTTTAGCCATTGCGTCCTTTTTGACCTTATAGGACTAATCATTTTAGGATTTTACTGTATAATCTCCTATAATCTACTAGTTGTTACGCCCCTAACCTCTAGGACGTGTGGGGGATGTCAGGAAAATAGCTTAAAACCATCCCAAGGTATTTATAAAGCTTCCCTGATAAGTAAAACCAATTCAGACCTTCAATTTCTGTAATCTTTGGCTTGAGCCAAAAAACCTTACTACTTTATAGTATGGAATACAATACAAGCAGCGGCTACGCCCCTAGAGGCATCTAGGGCTCCTTAGATTGCAGGGGGAGTCAAATCCCCTCTTTCAATTACAATTTTTTAAAGAAAATTTTTTTTTTTTAATTTTGGTTTTTTTTATTTTCTAGGGATGATTTCTCTTAAGGGATGGTGGTGGTACCCTCCTTCAAAATAGTTATAAACCTTACCAGGACCTAGCAGAAGCTACCATGTAACGGAGCACCATATAGGTTCAGTGGTTAGCAAGGTCCTTGGTACACACACAAAGACATACAATAACATGTTACTTTATTTTAAGGATATAAAAGTAGTAGCGCAGATAATCTACAACTAGGGTCTGTCTGTACGTCCACCTGTCTGTATTTCCATAATTGCATCCAAATAAATAATAGCTACCTTACAACTAGGGAATGTATGTATGTCTGTCTATATATCCAAAATTACAGCCAATTAAAGACTGTAAATATGTTTATACTTCCGTAATTTTTATTGCAGCCTAGCTGTTAATATATTCATAAAAATAGCGCAAATACTCTACAATTATGGTCTGTCTGTACATCCGTTCGTCTGTATATATATAATTGCATCCAAATAATTAACAACTACGCTACAAATAAGAAATGTATTGGTTGGGGATCTAAAATAGTAAGTCAATGGCCGATAAATTGATGTACTTACTCAGGGATATTATACCATAAAATCTTTCTGTAGATTACATTTAGTGGTTGAAACATTTGGACACTTAATAAACCAACCAATCAAAATACAAATACAATTCCCAACAGTTGGTAAGACAACAAATAAGAAAAAGTTATTATAAAACTTTAAGGATTAACAGGGGCTGGGGGGGGGGGGGTGTTGAGAGGTTGTCATGTATTGGGTTGTTCAATATAATTGTCGACAAAATCATATTTCTTTGCTAAACATTGTAATAAAGTGAAACGGTATCTATCTGTGTATCTGCTTAACTGATATGCTTCTTTTTTTACTTTGTAGCTTCTCATAGGTCCTAGGAAGGTTTACAACTATTTTTGGGGAGGTTACCTCCACCCTCCAAAGAGAAATCGCCCCTTGAAAAAGACCCCCCAACACAAGAAAAAATAGAATTAACTTAATGAAATTAATTCTTTTTAAATAAAAAATATTGTTGTTGAATTCAATGACCTCTCCCCATCTCAAGTGCTCCTAAAGGCCTCTAGGGGCGTAGCCACTAGTACTAAATAATTATATTCTGAATTGTTTCATACAGACGAATGGACGTACAGACCGACACTGATTGTAGAGTATCTGTGTTATGTATCCTTTTAATAAAGTAACAGGATATACTTTCTACGTGTGTCTGTGTGTTGTGTACCAAGGGATCTCACTAACCACTGAACCGATATGGTTCTCCTTTACATGGTAGCTTCTCATAGAACCTGGTAAGGTTTATAAATATTTTGGGGGAGAGTACCACCACCCTCCAAAGAGAAATCGCCACTTAAAAAAGACCCCCAACACAAGAAAAAATAGAATGAACTTAATGAAATTAATTCTTTTTAAATCTAAAATAAAAAATATTGTTGTAGAATTCAATGACCTCTCCCCATCCCAAGTGCCCCTAAAGGCCTCTAGGGGCGTAGCCACTAGTACCAAATAATTATATTCTGAATTGTTTTATACAGACGAATGGACGTACAGACAGACACTGATTGTAGAGTATCTGTGTTATGTATCCTTTTAATAAAGTAACAGGATCTAAATACATTCTACATACATGTGTCTGTGTGTACTAAGGGATCTCACTAACCACTGAACCGATATGGTTCTCCTTTACATTTTAGCTTCTCATAGGACCTGGTAAGGTTTATAACTATTTTGGGGGAGAGTACCACAACCGCTCTAAGAGAAATCACCCCTAGAAAATAAGAAACCCCTCTCATTATTTTTTAAAAATTTTTCTTAAAAGAACTATAATTGAAAGAGGGGGTTTGACTCCCCCCAAACTCAAGGGTCCCTGGATGCCTCTAGGGGCGAAGCCGCTGCTAGTATAGTGTTCCATACTATAAAGTAGTAAGGTTTTTGTCTGAAGCTAAAGATTATAGAAATTTCGGGTCTGAATTGGTTTTACTTATCAGGAAAGCTTTATAAATATCTTGGGATGGTTTTATGCTATTTTTCTGACATTCCCCACCCACCCTAGAGGTTAGGGGCGAAGCAACTAATAGATTATACAGTAAAAGCCTAAGATGATTAGTCCGATATGGTACCTAATAGACGCATGGAAAAAATGATTAGTCCGAATGCGTCGGAAACGACGCAAAAAAAAAACTTCTTTGGTATGCCACAAATCAAAAAATCTAAAAATACAAATGTCTTACAATCCCTTAAGGAAGCTGTGTTTAAAATTTCAAGTGATTCTGACGACAGGGGGGAAGTTCGGCACTAATGGGTTAATAATGTAACAGGATCTAAATACATTCTACATACATGTGTCTGTGTGTACTAAGGGATCTCACTAACCACTGAACCGATATGGTTCTCCTTTACATTTTAGCTTCTCATAGGACCTGGTAAGGTTTATAACTATTTTGGGGGAGAGTACCACAACCGCTCTAGGAGAAATCACCCCTAGAAAATAATAAACCCCTCTCATTATTTTTTTAAAAAATTTTCTTTAAAAACTGTAATTGTAAAGGGGGTTTGACTCCCCCCAAACCCAAGGGTCCCTGGATGCCTCTAGGGGCGAAGCCGCTGCTAGTATAGTGTTCCATACTATAATGTAGTAAGGTTTTTGTCTGAAGCTAAAGATTATAGAAATTTCGGGTCTGAATTGGTTTTACTTATCAGGAAAGCTTTATAGATATCTTGGGATGGTTTTATGCTATTTTTCTGACATTCCCAACCCACCCTAGAGGCTAGGGGCGAAGCAACTTATAGATTATACAGTAAAAGCCTAAGATGATTAGTCCGATATGGTACATAATAGACGCATGGGAAAAATGATTAGTCCGAATGCGTCTGAAACGACGCAAAAAAAAACTTCTTTGGTATGCCACAAATCAAAAAATCAAAGTGATTCTGACGACAGGGGGGAAGTTCGGCACTAATGGGTTAATATTAGGATATATTTTTCAATTTTGTATCATTCTTATACCAATAAATATTTTCAAAGCCATTAGATGAAATAAATTATCACTGTGAATTAGAATGATAATGCAATAAAGTTTTGGAGATTCACCAATAAGATTAACTTACAAAACAACTTAATTCATTTTTTTGAAACATTTTTTTAAATAGAAGGTCTAGCACAGTTAGGGATAGCATTCATTTTTATCTATGCCAGTTAAATTTTTTTTACTTTAAAGTTTGCATGATGATTCCTAAAACAATTGAGTACAGTGTAACAACTGAATCATCTAAATGACCATGAGTTCATTGAACAAATTTAAACCTATAGATATAAAGACTTAACTTTTTACGTAATGTTTGTTATCATGATTTCTAGAACGATTGGAAACAATGTAATACTAATTTATATTATTGTATTTTATCATTAATTTAAAATTGTCTGAAATACGATTTTTAAAAGACTTTCAGTATGGCTGAGAACCGGTTCTAATCCAGCGGAAGTTAGTTGGTTTCAAGCAATACTAAAAAATTGATTCTTTTAAGGGACCAACAGATTTGAGTGTGGACAAAATTAAAAGGTTTTTCTGTTAATTTTAGCTGTTTTCTTTGAACTCTTCCAATAAATCCCCATCCCTACAACTCCCAACTACAATCTTTGAAATGATTTAATTATCGATGCTTTTTATGAAGATTACCAGTGAGTGATTGTGGTATATCATCGTTCACTCGAGCAGGGAAAAAATACTTTCGTTGTTATATAAAATAAGAACTAGCGGATGTTCTTTCTATCTAAACCTGTTGTCATTATTTATATTAAAGGTTGTTTTTTTTTATTAACCTCCCCTCCTATGGGCGTACAGAGCACTTAGTCAAAGGAGGGGTATTTCGACATTTTGCAAAATTTTTCTCCCCTTGAAAGCAAAGCATTTCGAAGGTATACCTTTGATTTTGGGGGTAGGGCACTTTGATTTACTACAAATATTTTCAAATAAGAACATTTTAATTTTTAAGGGGGGGGGGGGGCTGGCTTAAACCCCCTAAACTTATTTTGCGGATGTTGACATTAATCAATGATTAAGTAAAATGTTGACAAAATAATTCTTGGCCATGAAAATAAACGTACAATTATAGATGTATAATTCAGACAACTACCAGGCCCAAGACCCCTTCTGTTCATATTTCCAATGCTTTTAGTTGATTTCAAAGGCCCAATACAAAATAGAGACAGTGTCCCCATTCTGTGGGTAGAGTTACATATAGCTTGTGCCCCCTCTATTCTATTACTAATAGAGTAAAACACTAGAGGGAGAAAGTGTTAAATAACTGTATCTCCCCATCCCAACCACCTTGTGCAACCTTCCTATGGGTAATTGAAAATCAACCAATGGTGTCGCTTATATTAACAGAGCCAAGAAGCAGAAAATAATTTAGAAGGAGACGAAAAAGGTCTTTGAAAAAGTAAGGGAGGTAGTTGTCTGTATATACATCTATACTAAAGATCTGTTATATTACATTAATGTCTTCAATGGCGCATATGGCCACGAAAGTACATTTATGTTCCCCACTGTAGTGGAACACTGTGACTTGTCATGCACCATAAATTTAATCACAAAAACAGAGATCTTAATGTTCTGATTATTTTGGGGGGAATGTAGCTCCTCTGCATGTCTATATGTTCGATTGTTTCTACACACTGAAAAACCCATATAAGATAATAAACAATAAAATAATGTTCATCTCGAATGATGACAAACAATATTACCCCTTCTGTAGAATAGAAGATTAGTTGCAATTTTCGAAACCAAATAATTTCCAAACAGTACCCAAGTTTTTGAGCCAACGAGCAAGATTATAAAACTTTGGGTACCCGTGTAATTTAAAGGCTAATATCCCTTACACACTATATGACAAAATGGTTTTATCTGTCGGAGTTTTTACTATGAATGTTTTAGTCCTTGTTTTGAAATGATAATGAATATGAAGCTCCTTATATGTGGATATTTTAGGTGTGTTATGAAGGCAGTCTTGTTGCCATTTGTGTTACTAGGCGGCTCCGCCTCTATCATCTAGGGGCTCTGTAATCAAAGATTGTAAAACTAGCCTAATACCATCCACAGATTTAAATCTTAAAATAAAATAGCCTAAAACCACTGCAGGACCTATGTGAAACTAAATGGAAATACAATTACTTTAGTATTAAGCTTCCTTAAAACAAGGATGACAACATCCATAAAAGCGAAGCACTGAAACGGTAGGACAAACGGACATTAACACTTGTATAGTATCTGAACTGAAAAATCGGAACATAAATGTATAAATGTCGAATCAAAATTGTAGGTAAATTTGTTGAAAAACTGCTTAAAAACAGGATAATGTTTATTTTATGGACATACTTACATTTTTGGACTTGATTATAGAGTTGCTTCGCTTATAATATTGTTCTTTGTTGTCCCAGGAATCAATATACCAAAAATCAGATCAAACGGATAATTAAAACGCTTGAAAATTTGTTGTTAAAAAAGTAGAAAAATCAACATGTTTAAAATGGACGCACGGACATTCTGGTAATGATTATAGAGTTGCTACGCTTTCTAAATCGTACCCAACTACTACAGGAATCATCATGCAAAGTTTGAAATCGATAGAAAAATTCTAACATGCCTAAATTAACGAATAAAATCTATCTATCTCGGACGGACGGACGTACGGACCGACCCTAATTATAGAAAAGCTTCGCTTTTAAAAAAACCTTACTACGTTATATTATAGGATATGTAACTAGTATGATAACACCCATATAATCAAAGCTCTACTTATCAGGATTAGGAAACAAACAGAATATAAGGTACGAACTTTTAGAATGACATTTTAGACATGCTTCGTGTATAGCATTATTTATGATTGTTCTAGGAATCAGTGTTTCAGAGGGATATAAAGTTGTAGGGTTTTCGTTTGAAACAGCGTATAGTGGCCAATAAAAAATGACGTCACACAATACAAATGACAATGATAGGCCAGTATACAATTTATCATTAGTCAATTACAATTTATACTGGCCTATAATTGGCCTTTTGTATTGTATGACCCCTTTACACGATTTACGCACAAAAAAAATTCACAACTCTCAAAGAAAAACCATTAGAACACTAAGATTATTTCAAAAATTTGAGTTACAGTTAAAAAGCTCATTAACCTCCTTATTTTGATATTTTTACTTATTGATCAAAATTCCAAGAATTTAGCTTTGTATGTGAAATACTCAAAACATTAACTGGATATTTGAAATAAATAATTTATGTTTTATAATTATCAGGGATCTAGAGGGATGTGACAATGGCCGACAAAATGATGTACATCCCCAATGATATAAGAATACCCCATCTGTAGATTACGATTAGTTGTTGAAATGTTTGGACATTCAACATAATGAACCAATCAATCAAAATTCGTACTTAAATTGTTGAGCCTACGAATAAGAACAAAAAAATCATAAAACTTTGGGGACTAGTGTAATAACAACCTAATGGCCCCTCTCCCTCCCTGTATAGATATATTCTTTTATTCGTCGACATAAACCTTGATCTGCTGGTACAATATAGCAGTGAAAAAAATGTATAGAAAAGTATCATGATGTTTGTATCTGTTTTTATATATTAAAAATAATTTTTAAAAGCGAAGCTTTTCTATAATTAGGGTCGGTCCGTCCGTCCGTCCGTCACTGACAGTTAGCTCTTTTCGTTAATTTAAACAGGTTAAAAATTTCCTATCGATTTTAAACTTTGAATGATGATTTCTGTAGTAGCTAGATATAATTTAGAAAGCGTAGCAACTATATAAACAACAATTTTTTATATGTTAAAATTATCCGATTGATCTGATTTTTGGAATACTGATTCCTAGGACAACAAAATACAATGTTATAAGATAAGCATCTCTATAATTAAGTCCTAATAATGTCCTTATACAATACTCTGTTATTTTTAAATTGGAATAATTGGTGGAAAAGTTTAATCAGAATCAAGATTTAACAAAACAAGGATGACAACATCCATAAAAGTGAAGCACTGAAACGGTAGGAAAAACGGACAATAGTGTCAGAACTGAATAATCAGGTTGACAATGTATAAGAGTCTAAGCAAAATTGTAAGTAAATTTGTTGAAAAACCGCTTAATACATGATAATGTTTATGGACATACTTACATTTTTAGGACTTGATTATAGAGTTGCTTCGCTTATATTATTGTACTTTGTTGTCCCAGGAATCAGTATACCAAAAATCAGATCAAACGGATAATTAAATCACATAAAAATTTGTTGTTATAAAAGTAGAAAAATTAACATGTTTAAAATGGACGTACGGACATTCTGGTAATGATTATAGAGTTGCTACGCTTTTATAAAACGTTTCTAACTACTACAGGTATCACCATGCAAAGTTTGAAATCGATAAGACAATTCTAACATGCCTAAATTAACTTTAAAAAGCTATCTGTCTCGGACGGACGTACCGACCCTAATTATAGAGTAGCTTCGCTACTAAAAACAACGACTGAGAAAGCTTGAATATAAACTTAAGGTACAAGTATAATATCCAGTCTAATTATCCCCCCCCCCCCCCCATTGATATTTTATGTCACATTTGTCCTTCCTATCCTCCCCCAAAATATTGTAGCCCTTAGCGTTTTTTTGTAGCATCAGCCTCCCCCCTACCCCAACCTCTCTTCAACAAAATCGATATATTATGACTTGGATGTTGCAGCAGATTTCCATGTACTCTAATAAAGTGATACTCGCCGCTGGCTAAAATAACGATACGCCCCATCCACATCTTTTACATTATCTTCTCCTCTCCTACTGGATGAAGGAACTGACCAATAAATGAGGCCAGGACAAATTTTCTCCTGTCAATATATCCACTTACATTCTATATCCGTTTAAACACACACTCAGCCCATAATTATTCTCCCCCCCCCAAACTTGACATTGAATTTAGAAATTAAATAATTTTCTCCACCAATTTTGTGGTCTTGTTCCCAATGTTGTACGCCCCATGTTTCTCTCATTTTTAGTAGCGAAGCTACTCCATGATTCTCTTTGTCTGTCCGTTTGCCATTTTGGTCTCTCTGTGACGCTATGGGAGAAATGATATGTCAGATGAAGGGTATTCAGTAGGTAATTTATTTGTTCTGATGGTATATAGGTCATACTAGCAGCTTCGCCCCTAGCCTCTAGGGACTTTGAACCAAGAGGTAATTTTTAAAAAATTAAGTAATGTTGCCGCCAGTAATTTTATGTGAACTAACTTCCCCATAAGAAAAAAAAATTGGGGAAAAATAGGTACCTACGCAAGAAAAACAAAAAAAATGGGGGGAATTTTTTTTGGGGGGGGAGGGGTTGGGGGTGTCCCACCCCCAAAGAAAATAGCCTAAAACCACCACAGGACCAGTAGGTATATTCCCTGAAGAATAGAATCCGATCGGTTCAATGGTTACCGAGATTTTAAGGGACAGACGGACGGACGGACAGACAGACAGACATCGTTCTACTTTGTATTATAGATAACAAAGAACATGATTACTTCTTCTTTCCTGATTTTTAAGAGATATTGCATATTCTCTTTCTTTTCTTGTGTTTTTTATCAACTTAACATCTTCAATATTTTTCCCTTTGAACGTTTGTTCATTAATGTTTTTTTGTGCTTCGCTACTTATGGATGTTATCATCCTTGACTATCTTTGTCTCATTTTCTATCTATCTATCCATCGTTTTGGTAGCAAATATTTTCTCTAAACTAAGTCTGTACGCTTGCTGACTGTATGAAAATATATAAAAAAAATATCAAACTGTCCTATTTGCCAGGGAGGGAGGTGTTATTAGGCAGTTCACTTCCTTAGTCCCCAAAGTTTTATGATAAAGTTTTCTTATTCATCAGTTTAACAACTTTAGAGACTTTAATTATTGATAGGTAGGTTCATTAAGTTGAGTGTCCAAACCAATAATTGTAATATACAGAATGGATGATTTTGTGTATCATAATTGGGAATGTACATCAATATATTGTCCATTATTCCTTTGGATCCCTATAAAAGGTTGGTTTTAAAACACTTATAAATTTCTTGTAAATGACAATACAGTTTTCTGTATAACTTTTGTATTACAATAATTAATGTTCTTTATGATTTGTTGGTATTGATATTGCTCTGCTTCTTTTGGACATAAATATACTTGTCTGTCTTTGTTTCACTATCTTTCTACTAACGGAGGCCTCTAGGGGCACTTGAGGAGAGGAGAGTCGAATTTTAAAACCCAATTTATTATTTCAGATTTTGAAAGAAAAATTTAAAAAAAAATTGGGGGGGGGGAATTTTTTTTAGAGGCAATTTCTCTTGGGAGGATGGTGGTACCCTCCCCCAAAATAGTTATAAACCTACCCGGAACCTATGTGAAGCTACCCTGTTAAGGATAACCCGATCGGTTCAGCGGTTAGCGAGATCCTTCGGTACAAACACACAGACACACAAACATACAGACACACAAACACGCAGAGAAACAGACATCCTGTTACTTGAGTATAAGGATTTCATATCTATATAACACTTCATTATATGAATAGATGCGAAGCATCTGTATAATTATAGTATGGCCTCCAAATCGATTAGTATCCGCTGGATTTTAACCGGTTCTCAGCCATACTGAATAAACATTTATATCATCTGATTTCATCTATACTAGCAAATTGTTTTCTGTTCTTTTCTAGCGATTCGACTGTGTTTATATTTCCGATGCTATTGGCTGATATTCAAAGACCCAACCCCGTGTGTAAAGTCACATATGGCTTTTTTTTGTAGTTGTGGTGTTTTTTAGTAGCGAAGCTACTCTATAATTCACAATGTCCGTCCGTCTGTCCGTCCGTCTGTCCGTCTGTCCGTCCGTCTGTCCGTCCGTCTGTCCGTCCGTCTGTCCGTCCGTCTGTCCGTCCGTAATTAATGAATTGGGGGAAACGTGATTTTCTCGGCTCCTATAAAGAGCTGAAATTTTTTGACAACATTCTCATCAATAAGGAGCACAATTAACTTTAAAACATCAATGGCGGTCGGACTGCTTTTTAGCAGGTTTTAGGCTATTTTTTATATTTTCCAAATTTTCCCCATATCTTTGATGTTTATGGTCCGATTTTCAAATTTTTTTCAGTTAAAGATATCAAAATTAAATTTCCCGTCATTTGAAGAAAACAACAATGACGGTCATACTGCCTTTTTGCAGGTTTTTGGCTATTTTTATATTTTTCACATTTTTCCCCATATCTTTGGTGTTTATGGTCCGATTTTCGAAATTTTTTCAGTTAAAGATATCAAAATTAAATTTCCTGTCGTTTGAAGAAAACAACAATGACAGTCAGACTGCCTTTTTGCAGGTTTATGGCTATTTTTATATTTTTCACATTTTTCCCCTTATCTTTGGTGTTTATGGTCCAATTTTCATAAATTTTTCAGTTAAAGATATTAAAACTAAATTTCTGGCGTTTTAAGAAAAGAAACAATGGCGGCCAAACTGCCTTTTAGCAGGTTTTTGGCTATTTTTATATGTTGATATATTTCCCCATATCTTTGGCATTTTTTGGTACAATTTTAAAACTTTTTTGCATTAACAGTTTCAAAATATTTTTCCCATTGTTATGTGCATCTAGTATGTAATTTACTTTAACCATCTTCATCATACAAAATAAAACAAGGTTTCATGTTTATTTTCTCCAATAAATCTATTATTGATTTTAATAAATACACTTTAAATCTACTTCTACGTATTCCCATCCACAATTTTTGTGCTTCGCTACTTATGGATGTTGTCATCCTTGTTTTCTTCACTTTCCTAGATGTGAAATATAATATATTTGTTCTTGTTGTGTATGGTGTATATTATAATTAAGATTATTATTTCTATTCCAATTTTGGTATTATAGGTGGGGGCATGGTAACTAACATTTACACGTATAAATGACTTTTTTGTTCTCAAGTATTTCTAAGTATTTCATAGTGATTTTTTTTCAAATTTAAGTGCTAAACCTTAGACAAGTTGTCTAATTCGTTGACAATAGAAAATTATATAACATCTTTAAATTGGCTAATACAAACTAAGAGTAATTTTTCCGGCTACATTTTTAATTATAGGTAATTTTGTTTATTCTAATTGAGGGTGTACATAAATCTATCGTCCATTGTCTTATCCCTTATAAAATCTCTGTCAAAAAGCATTTCATGAATAATGTTGACAAATCAGCCCAGACCAATAGATAGATAATATCATGGATGTTGCACCAGATTTTCATATACTCTATTTAAGTGAAATTTGTTGCTGGCTAAGAAAACGAATCCCTCATCTACCCCCTTCACCCCCAACTCTCCCATCATACTTAATTACCTGACCAATAAATGAGGTCCATATTAGCAAACTAAGTTAACTGCAATTTTTAATCTGTCAATATATCCACGTATACTATTTCCATTCCTAGACTCAAATATTCTCTCGCCTAAGGCCAATAAAATATTAAAGTGTTTAGTTAATACTGTTTCTTTATAAAGAAAAGTAACAGGATGTCTGTCTTCAGCTTAGGATCTCCTTAACCACTGGACTAGGGTTGGGCCGGATACTTTTTTGGCCGGATACTGGATATCCGGCTGATTTCTAAACCCGGATATCCGGTTTCGGCCGGATATCTGGCCAACGTTCGACATCCGGCAAATTACCGGATATCCGGCTGGATAACCGGATATCCGGCGTCAAAAATCAGTTGGATATCATGTAACCGGATAGTTTTAATATCCGGTATCAGGCCGGATATTGAAAATGACCGGATAACCGGCCAGAGCGGATATCCGGCCAAACACTACACTGGACCTTTATTGTAACCATTTGCTGTAAAGAATATTTTAGGTCAGGAAAAAGTTTTTAACAATGTTTGGGGAAGAAGACCTCCACCCTTTAAAAACATTTTTTTTAAATATCTTTTTCTTTTTAAAGTAGAGGCTTGCCCCTCCCCCTCCCTCCCCCTTCCTTCTCTCAAATGCCTCTATAGCCTCTAGGGGCGTAACCGCTAGTTTTACAGCTAACAGCTAACTGCTTTTATTTGTAGATTTTTAATAAAATTTTTTTGCTAGAAAAATAATATGAAAAGTCAAATAAACACCAATTTCATAATATGTGTGTTTTATTTAATCTGCTTCCAATATATATTACTTGCTGATATACCCCTAGAGGCATCTAGGGGCATTTGGGTGGGAGATACTCCCTCTCATTTTTAAAAAGAAAAAGCAAAAAAAATATTTTATATAAAGGGGAGTATTTTTTTATAGGGGCTATTTATCTTGGGATGGTGATGGTTTTCATCCCAAAAATGATTTGAACCCTCCCGGGACCTATGAAAAGCTGTAAGAGTGAACTATAGGTCATGCTCAGGATGAATAAAAAGGACACAAAAAATATCTATCTACTTTTATGATAGAATTATGCGCAATTTTAAATGTAACAATGTTGACAAGAAATAAACAAGCATAGTTTTAGGCCTACAGAAGTAAGGCTACGAAAAAACATAAAAATTATTTTTAGTGGTAATACATAGATAGCACAATATTTTTATTATTAAACAATACACACTGATGGCTAAAATAACGATACCCCCATCCCCTCATCTCCTACTGGATGAACGACCTGACCAATACATGAGATCCATATCAGCAATCTTAATTGACGACAATTTTCCCCTGTAAATATATCACATATATCCTATATCCATTACTAGCGGTTACGCCCCTAGAGGCCTATAGTGGCACTTTATATGTTTTTTTTATATTTAAAATATGTCTATGTTGCGTTTGACGTTTATGTTTTCGTTGAACTCTCTTTCTAAAATCGAGAACGTAAAAAAAAATTTCTCTTGGAAGGATGGTGGTGCCCTCCCCCAAAATAGTTTAAAACCTTCCCGGGACATATGAGAATCTACCTTGTTAAGGAGAACTCGATCGGTTCAGCGGTTAGCGAGATCCTTCGGTACAAACACACAGACACACAAACACATAGACATCCTGTTACTTTAGTATAAGGATAGTAGTGCAGCTACTCGATAATTAGGGATAGACTAATGGAGGGAGGGCTCCAATAATATGTATGAGTGAAAGAACTGAATAGGTGATTATGTATGGACTCGCAATATCAACATTTTTGTATCAACAACTACCTTAAGGATCATAGGCTACTTGAGAGTCATATTTTGTACAGTATACACGGTTTTAAAAAAAATGTCTAGATATAGATGTATAACATAGACATCTACCCTAGTTACATTTAGCCAGTGCCCCCTCTATTCTATTGTTTTTTGTGTTTTAAAAGTTTTTATACTAAAATATATACCAAACAAATAGATTTTATTGTACATTATTGGTGTACAGTGTATCTGTAATTGCCTAAAGGTATTCTAAAACCATACAGATAATACACATCATATCAAACCATCAAAATTAGGACAAAACTGCCATTTATTTTTCTGAAAATAGCAAAAAGATTACAACATCCTATAAGTTGTGCTTATGTTTCATTTATTATTTGGTGAATATTTGTATATGCTTATTATATAAAAGTAACAGGATCTGTGTCTGTCAATCTGTTTGTCCCTAAGTAGGACCTTTTATCTGCTGAACGGATATGGTTTTCCTTTAAAGGTAGCTTCTCACATGTCCTGGGAAGGTTTAAACTATTTTGGGGGTAGGGTACCAACAACCTCCCAAGATAAATCGTTCCTAGATAAAGTAACCCCCCCCCCTTAATTTTTTTTCTGAGATTTTTAAAACTAAAATTAAAAGTTAGGGGGTCGACATCTCCCCAGCCCCTGCCTCAAGGGTCCCCTAAGGCATCTAGGGACGTAATCATTAGTTCAATTTCATTAAGTATTATATCATTGCAACATTTCTATCACTCAAAATATACAAGTTTTGGCTATATTAGGAAATTTTTCAATATTGTAAGAACATTTGAAGCATCAATTCAAGGACAGTTTTAGATTATCTTGTGGTGTTCATATAAACATTTAATGATAATACCTGCCAGAGTTTCAAAGAAGGATTTTATTTTAATAAAATTATCTAGGGAGGGGAAAGGTTATTTGACTGACCATAGATATAAACTTTCTCTTACCTCATTCGTTTTCTTAAAAGTTTTGGGTAAATTTAAAAAACTTAACTTGAGTTTGACAAAAAAAACATTGCTCTAAAAAGCCTATTTTTTCTAAAATAAGGAATTTGGGGGGGGGGGGTGGGCTCGCTGTGCACTGTTAAGGAAAGTATGAAAAGTTAATTTACTAAAAAAATCTTATAGTTGGAATGTGGTTACATTTTAAATAAAAATTCTTATGCAGTTTTTATTCATCTGTTTATATCATTTGTTTCTTTATATGAATGGATGGAGACAAAAATAAATTCGACTCTTTTGGACCTCCGTAACAGTTCCGCTTATATAGAATGTTGCGATACTGTCTTTATAAGATCACCAGGACCTATGTGAAGCCTCACTGTTAAGGAGAACCATATCGGTTCTGCGATGAGCAAGATCATTTTGTACATACAGGCAGACAAAGATCCTGTTAATGTCTTATCACTTTATATCCCTGAATTTAAGAGATAGCGTTATCTTTCTGAATGAAAGAGGGACGGAATTGTGGAGGGGGTTAAACAAACAAAATATTATCATCTCCAAAAACTTTTATAAATATTATTCACCAATTTAAAAAAAATGATTATCGTTTGTGTTAATAGCATAAAATCTTTTATATATTCAAACACTTTTTTTCATCATTTTACATATTCATATATTTTTTTAAGCTTCCTATTTTTATAATTTAGTGGCTACACACCTAGCTTTTAGTTTTTATTTAATGTAGTTTAATTTAATACCGCTAGAGTACTATAAGTTTTTAATTAAAATTAACAGTTGGACGATGTTAAATTATATAGCAGACTAATAATTTCTAAAATTTTCTTTTAAATTACAAAGTTTTATAATAATCCTATTTGATAAGTCTTAAGTAAAAATATCTATTGAAACACTTGTTAATCAATAAAGTTTTGTTTAAGTCTAAATAACAAACATCCAGCTGAAGAAATGAAGAAAAGTAGAACTTGTGTTTTCTACAATTTGTGTTGCCTACGGGCAATTAAAGAATTACTGATAAGTAGTTAACAGGATCCTAGAATATGATGTGTCTCCCTTCGGTGACTTATGGACGGACATTTCAAATTATGAAGTTGCTTCGCTTTTAACATACTAACTTGCAGAAAAGATGTTAATGATGTTAAACAAAATTTTCGGATCAACTGCAGTTCAAGGTAAAATATTCCTGGTAACGAATATTTCCAAAAATCTATAAATTTAATGGCTGCTAGCTGCCAAACGGCTGAACGTACAGCACCTTATTTTAAGCGGCATAAGAAAGCCTACAAATAATCTGGAGTAGCCAAGATCCAATGATGCACAGGGAAAGCTTCACTGAAGAAAAAACGAATACATTAGGTCTTTTTCGCGCATTTCACTGCGAGATAATTATGCATTATTGATTTATGGCTATTCTTATGTCGCTTGAAATGGTGTGCGGGCATGATCTGTACGTTCAGCCGTTTAGCAGCTAGCAGCCTTCAAAATTCATAGATTTTATGAAATATTCGTTACCAGGAATATTTTACCCTGAACTGCAGTTGGTCCAAATTTTCCTATCTGTTTATTAACAGTAATAATGGTAAAGTTTGAATAATTATACTTTAGAAAAACGCATTCAAAATTATATAAAAGTATTCAAAGTTTTAGAGCCAACGAATAAGATTACGCGGTTATAAAACTTTGGGTACCAGTATAATTTTCCCTTCCATCCTGATAAAGTGTGTAAAAGCATTCATCATAATCTAACCTAAACTTATCCAAGAAATTTAGTGTTGTTGTGGTATCCGCCTAGGATAAATGGCAGACACCAGAGTTCAAATGACTACGGCAGTGTGAACAGACGTGGACACCTATACTATAGAGAAGCTACGCTTCTCTAGCAATCACTAAATAATAAACAGAGTCTATTCAGTTGTTCCTTTATTCAGGGTCTAAGGTTTACTAACGTTATATACAACAAACAATAAATACACAGATAGGAATAAATAATCATAAACAGAATCAATATAATACATATACAATAGTCAGTTTGGGCAATAATGATCCCTCATCCCTGGAAAGGGTGGGGGGAATTAACAATACAGCTTAACCATAATAAGGCTGTCAGAATCTATCATTAATTTTAGGCATAGGGAGGGGGTCGGCAGACCCCTTCCCCAGGACTCGGGGGAGGGCCCTCGGCCCTTCCCCGAACCCAGGTCAGGGTTGCCATAGGCATGGCTCACGGTTGCCAAATACCACATTGTAACAATAATACTGAAATAGCTATTTATATTTTTTTCTACTCTATAAATAGTGCTTAGACGTCATGCTTCATCGTGAATTTGAAGAATTACTTTAGTTACTAACCAATACTTATCTTTATAAAAGCTAAGCTTTTCTATAATTAGGGTCGGTCCGTCCGTAACGGATAGCTTTTTTCGTTAATTTAGACATGTTAGAATTGTCCTATCTGTTTCAAATTTTGCATGGTGTTTCCTTTTCTAGTTAGGTACGATTTAGAAAGCGTAGCAACTCTATAATCATTACTAAAATTTCCGTACGTCCATTTTAAACATGTTTATTTTTTTACTTTTTTAACAACAAATTTTTATGTGATCTAATCATCCTAATGATCTTATTTTTGGTATAATCTTATTAGCAAAACAACTCTATAATCAAGTCCTAAAAATGTAAGTATGTCCATAAACATTATCCTGTATCAAGTAGTTTTTCAACAAATTTACTTACAATTTTGCTTTGACTCTTATACATTTATATTGTGATGATTCAGTTTTGACACTCTATAAGTGTTAATGTCCGTTTGTCCTATCGTTTCAGTGCTTCGCTTTTATAGATGTTGTCATCCTTGTTTTTTTTTTTATAAAATCTGTATAGTTTTTAGCCATCAGGCTAAATAGAATCTATATTATAAAAGCTTTATCCGAACACTTCCAAGCTATAAATTCATTCTAATGACGATTTAAATGGTTCCTGCATTTTTTGTTTTTCCTTCTTTTTATAAGAGACTTTAAAAGCAGGGAGGGAGGAGAATTGGAGACAATGTAAAGAGGGTGGTAGCCAAAACCTGCAACCCACCCCCTCAACTTAAAGTGAGTATTGAAAATAGATATAAAGAAGGAATAGGGTTTGGTTTACGGTGATTTATCCTTCTAAAAAAAGCCTAAAACTAAAGAAAAAAAAGGTTTAGACTTCATGACCCGCAAAATTGCTGAAACTGTCAGTGATATACTATGAAACAAATATAAATTTAAAATAAAAAAATGAGATTTTTGAGCTGTTCCGGTTAGCTCTAATACTTCCCCACTTATTTGAGAATAGATATATTATTACTTGGATGTTGCACCAGATTTTAATGTACTCTGATAAAGTGATCCTCCAGCTTCCACCCCCCTTTACAACCCCCCCCCCCACCCTCTATAACGAACTGACCAATAAATGAGGTCCATATTAGCAAGCTTAATTGATCAACTTTTCCCTGTCAATATATCCATTTATTTATGCCATTTTTGCACATAGATAATATTGCAAAAATGTTTTCCTTATTCAATCACATAATATTAGAGGCTGCGCTACCAAGCATCTAGAGGCTGTGCATTCTAAGGGTAAATAAAAGGCAGAAAAGTAGCCTAAAACCATTTTAATGCTTTAAAAAATGTTAAATAGCCTAAAATCATTCTGGGATCTGACAAGATTCTCTAAAAAGGAGAACTCAATCAGTTCAGCAGTTATTGAAATCTTAAGTTTCAGACAAAAAGAACCATACTTCTTTATATTTTAAGATAGGAGTTGTTTGTTTGTTTGTACTATAACCATTGAAGATTGAACTGATTAGTAGCTTATTTCAGGGAAGCTTCACATAGGTCTCAGAATGGTTTCAGCTATTCTATTCTCAAATTTCAATCTCAAAGTTTTAATTCTACGAATGAGAGAATACTTTTATGAATCTTTGTTTTAATTTACGGTCTAATATTCCCTTCTGTCCTGGTATAATGTCCTTTTAGTAAATTTTGCAGAACCTTTTTTGTTAAAATATTTTTTCAGATAACTTTTTGTTGCTTTGCTAAAATTTATATCTTAATAAAGATACTAGAGTTTTTTTTTTCATTATTTACAAGAATTCTTTCGTAGATAAGTTATGTATTTCCGTTATAGTTTCAAAGCTAATTTTTCTTTTTAATATCTGCGGAAAGCTGATGTATACATATGCTAATGATCTTTAATAACAACCCAACAAAATATATTTTGATCAGAGTCCTTCAAAGGTCCCAATTTTGTACAGTACATACAGAATACCTAGTGTTCCACAAATACTATAATAGTTATTTATAACATCGTATTGTAGACAGTTTTCCGCAGTAATCATAATGAAACATTAAAAGAATAAAACCAGTTTTGTTAGGCTAACAACACTGAAATAACACTAACACTGATTTTTTTTTATATTCTTTGAAAATTATCAGTAATATGCTATAAATATTGTCAATTCCAATTTTAGAAGTAATTTGTTAGTGGTTATTTGCCTTTGTACTTTTTAAACTTGCGTACATTATTGGAAGGTATCTACTACATAACCTGTATATAATGATATGTTTATATTTGACTAATGATTGTATCTAGCTACTAAAAGTGTGTCGTGTCAGTAAGAAGGGACATGCATTAATCGTTTCTCAGCTATAGAGAAAAATCATGTATAGCATCGTAATACAGACAATTTTCCACGAATATTAAAATAACAATCCTAAAATTAATACCAGTTTTGAAAGCCCGGGGCTAACACAATTGGTTTTAAACTTAGAATTTTTCTTTTTAATATCCACGGAAAGCTCTCTATAATATTTAAATAACTGTTAAGACATTGGAAGCGACTGTAGTTGGCTTTGCTCCCATTTTCTGGAGACTTTCCTAGTCATGGAAGAGAGTGAGACTTAATAGTTTGATTTACTTGCTAAATAGCTTAAAACATGCCCTATTCAAATTCAACAATTTATTGAGAAAATTCCGTCGTCTACGAGATGTTACTAATCAAAAATATTTTCAACTTCCGTGGTGTCTTTTAAAAGGACTAATGGTCTTGTATGTGTTTTGTATATTTAAACTACTCTAACATTATAGGTTTATTCAAACCTGTAGCGTGGTTTCTATAAAGCTAGCGGCTACGCCACTAGATACCTCTAGTGGCACTTGAGGGAGAGGGGAGGGGCGACTTTAACTTTAACTTTAATTTTAAAAAGGCTTTGTGGTATTTTTTCAGGGGAAATTTCTTTTGGATGAGAGGAGTACCCTCCCAAAAAAGTTATAAATACTGTAAATGAGAACCAATTCATTTCAATAGTTAGAGAAATATTAAGCTACACACAGACAGACATCTTGTTATTTTAATGATTGAAAGGATACAGACGGACAAACGCTGAAATATGTCACTAGTTAAACATACAAGAATAATGGATATTGGATATGCGTGGATATATTGACAGGGCAAAATTTCTTGTCAATTTAGTTTCCCTATATCTACATCTATTATTGGAGAGTTCGTTCATCCAGTAGTGGAGGGAATGGGGTAAATTGGGTTGATGGAAGGTAGTGTTTTTAAGCCAGCTACGAGCATCACTGTATAAGAATAATAAAATGGTGCCGCATTCAAATAATTACAATAATGTATATTTTAAATTTGCAGTTTTACAGTAACACTATTGTTATAAGTATGTCTTGCTTCTGAAACGGAAATAAAAAACTTGATGAATATTCTTCAAGTCTGTACTTTTATAAATGTCAAAATTTTCCTACTACTTTAAAACTTGAATGATTTCTTCTATTTAACTCGAGAGAAAAATTATGCCTGAATTAACAAAATCAGGGCCTTTATGCATATATGGACAGACAGACAGACAGATCCACCTTGAATATAAAAAAATCTTCGCTTTTAAAAAAGTATTTTATATTTACTTTACTTTTTTGTGTTTTTGTAAGTAGAGTTTTACGACGGAAATGAAAATTGTTCTAATAATTAGGCAAAACTAGACAATTTTACATATAAGGTGCAACAAAAATTAATAAAATAAAACATGAATGATAATATCCATAAAATTAAAGCTCTTAAATCAGAAGGAAAGAACAAACAATTTGTCTTAGAAATTGCCAGAGCTTATATAATAGGCGAACATTAATATGTAAGTCTAAACAAAATAGTACATAGATTTCTTACAGAACTGCGTAAATTCAGGATACTGGTCAGAGACATACTTTCATTTTTAGGATTTAATTATAGAGATGCTTTAATTGTTATATTGGAACTTGTTGCGGCAAACCCATATACGCGGATATAAAATAGAACTCGAGGCACCCCATGAAAACCATTAAAGCTCACATATTTTTTTGCGAACAAGCAAACTCACTTTTAGTGTGAGCTACTTTTGACATGCAGGCGTTTATTCAATGTTGTATATTATTTAGAAAAATAACGAGTGATATAATAATAGTTATTTATTGCATCTTATTATTGAAATCTGTCTGAGAATAATTAAACGAAGAATTATAAAATTTTAATATTCGTGGAAATTTTTTTGTAATACGTTGTTATACATGATTTGATATTATGGCTGAGAACCGGTTCTAATCCATCGGATATAATAAATTTCGAAGCCATATTGGAAAGATTATTCTATTCCCTTTTCTCCCCTTCTCAGAAACTTTATTTGCTATCTTTAACATTAGTAATTTTGTACCCACACTGTTTGACATAATTTTCTCATTAATGCAAGAAGCAGCACTATTTGGGACGAACATGGATATTTTCTCTGAAAAAAACAGATAGAAGCTTTATTCTTTAAAAAAAGAAATTTATTATTTTTTTAAATCTTACACTAGATTATCATATACTCTAAAGTGAAACTTGTAGCCGGCTAACAAAATGAATCCCTCATCTATCCCCTCTATTCCATCTTTTCTCCTACTACTGGATGAACGATATGACTAGTATATGATGTCCATGTTATTAGCCTAAATCGACGACAATTTTCCCCCTGTCTTAACCCATTAGTGCCGAGCGCCACTTTTATGGACCGATCGAGCTGAAAATCTCAGGGAAGCTTTATAATTGTAAAAACGGAATTCCAATTTTTTTGTTTTGCTCTAGTGGCATGCACAGGAAAGTTGCAGGAAAACCCGGTTCGGCGCGAGTAAAAAAACCGTTCGGCATTAATAACCGTTTTTGGCGTTTTTTGGTGCTTTCCCCCGGCATTAAAGCCCGTTTTCGACCTAAATACCCGGTTATTTGGCCCAAAAAATTAAAAATGTAATTTTTGAACGCCCAAAGTGAGATGAACACTTTTTAAAACTACGATACGATCCGTAATTGAAAACTACATAACCTCATGTAATTGATAGAGCTACAACTAACATACAAAACAATTTATATCACATTTAAGATTTTGGCTATAGGTACCACCCCTTTTTGGTTAATAAACCCGGTTTTTGTTGTTGTTGTAAAAAAGATCTATTAGTAAAACCGGGTAATAAAAATTTCAGACTTTCCCCCCATGCCGAGCCGGGCCTATATAGAACGTAAAAAAACGATAAAAAAATCATATAAAAAATAATAATTTGAATAAAACGAATTCACAAATGAATGTAGTTGCCAATAAAATTTAAATTTCACGAAAAAAATCACTAACTTTACTTCATAAACAAAAAAGTTAGGAGGGGTATTTTAAAATCACCTTGTTTTTCTTGGTTTTCAAATTTTGTTGAGCTATACCGTCAAACGGAAGTAAGCAAATCTGCCTGCTCCAGGGGGAAATGAAAACCAGGGTAGTAGAGGGGGGATTCATACTGAGAATGATGCAATCCTAAAACTGAGAACCGTTTTTTTTCGGCATTTTCTGGAACCGGGCGTTAAAAGCCGGTTCGTCACTAATGGGTTAATATACATGTAAGGGATAACATGCTTTAAAAACCCTGGGGACTTTGCTTACAGTTCAATGTTGTTATAACAAGAAATCTGCTCTTGTCGATAATAGTCAGTCATTATCATTTTTAGTCGGCATAAAATATGTCAACAAAGTTATTTAAAAATTTAAAGAATGTTTATCCATGTCTTTGAAGGCCATCCAAAATTTCTTTTTGTAGGTGACAAAATTAGAGTTTATGGAATCCTTACCCTTGACTTTTCTTAATGGGACCTTACTATACATATATATCAGAGATATAGAGATAGATAATATTAATATTTATGGAATTCTTACCCTTGACACTTCTTAATAGGACCTTACTATACATATTTATCAGAGATATAGAGATAGATAATATTAATATTTATGGATTCCTTACCCTTGACACTTTTTAATGGGACCTTACTATACATATTTATCAGAGATATAGAGATAGATAATATTAATATTTATGGAATTCTTACCCTTGACACTTCTTAAAAGGACCTTACTATACATATTTATCAGAGATATAGAGATAGATAATATTAATATTTATGGACTTCTTTACCCTTGACACTTCTTAATAGGACCTTACTATATATATTTATCAGAGATATAGAGATAGATAATATTAATATTTATGGATTCCTTACCCTTGACACTTCTTAATAGGACCTTACTATACATATTTATCAGAGATATAGAGATAGATAATATTAATATTTATGGATTCTTTACCCTTGACACTTCTTAATAGGACCTTACTATACATATTTATCAGAGATATAGAGATAGATAATATTAATATTTATGGATTCTTTACCCTTGACACTTCTTAATAGGACCTTACTATACATATTTATCAGAGATATAGAGATAGATAATATTAATATTTATGGATTCTTTACCCTTGACACTTCTTAATAGGACCTTACTATACATATTTATCAGAGATATAGAGAAAGATAATATTAATATTTATGGATTCTTTACCCTTGACACTTCTTAATAGGACCTTACTATACATATTTATCAGAGATATAGAGATAGATAATATTAATATTTATGGATTCCTTACCCTTGACACTTCTTAATAGGACCTTACTATACATATTTATCAGAGATATAGAGATAGATAATATTAATATTCATGGATTCTTTACCCTTGACACTTCTTAATAGGACCTTACTATACATATTTATCAGAGATATAGAGATAGATAATATTAATATTTATGGATTCCCTACCCTTGACACTTCTTAATAGGACCTTACTATACATATTTATTAGGGATATAGAGATAGATAATATTAATATTTATAAATTCTTTACCCTTGACACTTCTTAATAGGACCTTACTATACATATTTATCAGAGATATAGAGATAGATAATATTAATATTTATGGATTCCTTACCCTTGACACTTCTTAATAGGACCTTACTATACATATTTATTAGGGATATAGAGATAGATAATATTAATATTTATGGATTCCCTACCCTTGACACTTCTTAATAGGACCTTACTATACATATTTATTAGGGATATAGAGATAGATAATATTAATATTTATGGATTCTTTACCCTTGACACTTCTTAATAGGACCTTACTATACATATTTATTAGGGATATAGAGATAGATAATATTAATATTTATGGATTCTTTACCCTTGACACTTCTTAATAGGACCTTACTATACATATTTATTAGGGATATAGAGATAGATAATATTAATATTTATAAATTCTTTACCCTTGACACTTCTTAATAGGACCTTACTATACATATTTATCAGAGATATAGAGATAGATAATATTAATATTTATGGATTCTTTACCCTTGACACTTCTTAATAGGACCTTACTATACATATTTATTAGGGATATAGAGATAGATAATATTAATATTTATAAATTCTTTACCCTTGACACTTCTTAATAGGACCTTACTATACATATTTATTAGGGATATAGAGATAGATAATATTAATATTTATAAATTCTTTACCCTTGACACTTCTTAATAGGACCTTACTATACATATTTATCAGAGATATAGAGATAGATAATATTAATATTTATGGATTCCTTACCCTTGACACTTCTTAATAGGACCTTACTATACATATTTATTAGGGATATAGAGATAGATAATATTAATATTTATGGATTCTTTACCCTTGACACTTCTTAATAGGACCTTACTATACATATTTATTATGGATATAGAGATAGATAATATTAATATTAATGGATTCCCTACCCTTGACACTTCTTAATAGGACCTTACTATACATATTTATTAGGGATATAGAGATAGATAATATTAATATTTATGGATTCTTTACCCTTGACACTTCTTAATAGGACCTTACTATACATATTTATTAGGGATATAGAGATAGATAATATTAATATTAATGGATTCCCTACCCTTGACACTTCTTAATAGGACCTTACTATACATATTTATTAGGGATATAGAAATAGATAATATTAATATTTATAAATTCTTTACCCTTGACACTTCTTAATAGCCCCGTGGCTAACAAAACTGGTATTAAGTTTTATGATTTTACTTTAATATTCGTAGAAAATTGTTTGTAATACGCTGTTTTACATGATATCCCAGTTTTCAGTATGGCTAAAACTGTTTCTAATCCAGCTGATATTAATCAGTTTCTCATATTTTCAAATTGAACCCTATTACAGGAGTTCAAACCCTTTTGTGGCTTCAAAAAGAATTGTAACTGTATTTTATTCAAAAAATAATTGAGTTTCTTTTATTATTTATATGTTATTCTATTATAATATCAACACATAATTTTAAACTTGTTTTGGTTCATTTACATATCTTTCCTACTCCTGATTTTTCTAATTTCTTTTCCTTTCCTTCCTCACCTTTTTTGGGTTACACATTAACTTAAATATAATATATGAATATCATAGAAAACTAGGGGTTAGAATAGTTAAATAGGTAGATGTTTATTTTTGAATTACACATTAACTTAAATATAATATATGAATATCATAGAAAACTAGGGGTTAGAATAGTTAAATAGGTAGATGTTTATTTTTGAATTACACATTAACTTAAATATAATATATGAATATCATAGAAAACTAGGGGTTAGAATAGTTAAATAGGTAGATGTTTATTTTTGGGTTACACATTAACTTAAATATAATATATGAATATCATAGAATACTAGGGGTTAGAATAGTTAAATAGGTAGATGTTTATTTTTGAATTACACATTAACTTAAATATAATATATGAATATCATAGAAAACTAGGGGTTAGAATAGTTAAATAGGTAGATGTTTATTTTTGAATTACACATTAACTTAAATATAATATATGAATATCATAGAAAACTAGGGGTTAGAATAGTTAAATAGGTAGATGTTTATTTTTGAATTACACATTAACTTAAATATAATATATGAATATCATAGAAAACTAGGGGTTAGAATAGTTAAATAGGTAGATGTTTATTTTTGAATTACACATTAACTTAAATATAATATATGAATATCATAGAAAACTAGGGGTTAGAATAGTTAAATAGGTAGATGTTTATTTTTGAATTACACATTAACTTAAATATAATATATGAATATCATAGAAAACTAGGGGTTAGAATAGTTAAATAGGTAGATGTTTATTTTTGAATTACACATTAACTTAAATATAATATATGAATATCGTAGAATACTAGGGGTTAGAATAGTTAAATAGCTAGATGTTTATTTTTGGGTTACACATTAACTTAAATATAATATATGAATATCATAGAATACTAGGGGTTAGAATAGTTAAATAGGTAGATGTTTATTTTTGAATTACACATTAACTTAAATATAATATATGAATATCATAGAAAACTAGGGGTTAGAATAGTTAAATAGGTAGATGTTTATTTTTGAATTACACATTAACTTAAATATAATATATGAATATCATAGAATACTAGAGGTTAGATAGTTTAAAGGTAAAGTTTACCACAATTATAAATCTTTAGTTATGACGCTTTCAATCACATATTCAGATACAGCAGATGTTTTTTAGAGTAGAGCAGAGATGTTTTTTAAACCGGAGCCACATCAATCGATGAATTATTACTTGGATGTTGCACCAGATTTTAATCCTTATACTAAAGTAACAGGATGTTTGTGTGTTTTTACCGAAGGATCTCGCTAACCGCTGAACCGATCGGGTTCTCCTTAACAGGGTAGTTTCTCAGAGGTCCCGGGAAGGTTTATAACTAATTTTGGGGAGGGTACCACCACCCTACCAGGTGAAATTACAATAAATCAAATTTTTTTCCCTCTTATCGAGAATCATACGTAACATTGCAAAGTATTGTAGCAATTTGTGCACTCATAAAGTATTGCTCGCAACTGGGTAAATTAGAAATGATATCCATTCACTTTACCACATTCCCACCCCTTCTACTGGATGAACGAACTGACCAATAAATGAGGTCCACATTAGTCAATATAAATACCCTTTATCAATTTCCACATCACTGGAGTAGTGTGCATGGCAATGAAAGTTTTGAAGGGAAGCATACCTAAAAACTGATTTTTGTAGAATGATAATGAGTTTCTAAAGTAAAGTATGCTTGCAAAACAGCCACGAAAATATATAAAACGTGTCTTTAACACATATCATTATCAGCATAGCGTTATTCTTATCATCTCAGTCTCTAATACTTTTCCAAGCAGACTAATTGTCATTTACCTTGTTTATAGATGGATTTGAAAAAAATGATAATATTAGATGAAGTATTTAAGTAATTTTTCAACAATTCCTGCCGAAATATTTTTCTTATCATGAAGTTACTTATTGTTATTTCACTCAATTCAACAAGGATAACAACATCCATAAAAAAACACCCATAAAAGCGAAGCTCTGAAATTAAACGGTAGAACAAAAAACAAGATTACTTGTAGTATGTCAACACTTAATGTGCAGAATATTTATTTTAACATCTTTAAGACTTGATTATTGAGAACTTTTGATTATATATATTATACCTTGTTTTCCCTGGAATCATTGTTCCAAAATTTAGATTTATAGGATAATTATATCATAAAAAAATAGTTAAAAATCAATATGAACATTTAGAATTTCTGGTAACGATTTTAGAGTACCTAAGTTTTCAAAAATTATCATGCAAAGTTTAAATTGTAGTTATGCCGATTCTATATTAATGTAAAGGTCTAATCATTACTGACGTATGGACTATTATTATAAAAAAGCTTTCTGGATTTGAACAGTTTGCATTATTGGAGAAACATATAGTTTAAAGTTAATAATGTGTACCTTATTGATTGATGTGCACATAGTTAAATTTTAGCTACATATATAATCGATATATTATTACTTGGATGTTGCACCACATTTTTATGTACTCTAACAAAGTGATACTCACAGCTGGCTAAAATAATAATAATCATCATCCAGCCCTTTTATACCTCGTACTGGACGACAATTTGTCTATATATCCACGTATTTTTTACCCATTGCAATATATATGTGTGCAACCTAAATTAAGGCTTTGGAAGATTAAATTTATTTCGCAAGATTTCCCTTATTAAAATAAATCAGTCAAAATGCCGTATGGTGTTAAAGCAAAGTCTTTCCACTTTAAGGATGCAAACGTCCGTCTGTATCTTTGTAATGGTTAGCTCTCAGATCGAAAATTTGGGTATGTTAGAACCATCCTACTGATTTCATCCTTGTTTATATGTGATTAGGGTATAATTAAATTAAATATCTACTGTTATAGACATATATTAATTCTAATTCTAATTTTTTTTTGTAATAAAATTCTGCTATACATATATATACATCTTGCTTATTTCCAAAACGTATACTGGATATTTGGCATTTGAAAAGAGCTATTTTTAATCTTTTAGCGGCCTAGCTGCCACTGAAAAGTAAACAGCAGCAATTATTTTAGCAATGAAATTAATTTTGGTTAAAGTGGCTGCGGCAGCTGACCAATATTAAAAAGGATATCATTAAAATTCCAGAGTTCCATATCAAAGAGAAATCATCATATTAAATTTCTTTAATTAATTATCAAGAGATAAGATGTTAGATAAAAATAAAAAAAAACTAGGTATATAAGGATACCATAATTGGACATTATTTAAACACTTATAAAAGTAACAGGATGTCTCTCTGCCTAATGTATGTAGTTTAAGATGGTGCTAACCGTTGGAACGATATGTTTCTCCTTTTTATAATTGTAGGGTCAACTTTCTTCTTATTCCTTCCTAGAGGCCTCTAGGGGCGTATCGGCGTATATAGATAAAATAATTTCACAAAAAAGACTGTTTCATTTAATGATATACATTGCAAATGATGACACACAAAATAAATACCCCTTCAGTAGATTAAAATTAGTGGTTGAAATGTTTGAACACTCAACCTTATAAAAAAAACAATCAAAATTCAGTCAAAGTCCCCAAGAGCCAACAAATAAGAAAACATTATTGTAAAACTTTGGGGACCATTGTCCCCTCTCTCTCTCTCTCTGATGATACCCAAATTCCTGTGTTTATTGGACTATGCTGTTTTTATTAGCTGTGACATCAAAATATTTTATCATAAATCTTCAAACTTGAGGGATCGGACAATGAACGATAAATTGGTGTAAATCCCCAATTATGACAAACATTGTTACATAAATTATTGGTGGAAAAGTTACGATACTGCTGTGCTAGTCTGTGATAGCAAATAAGAATTTAATAAAAGTTCACTAAGTTTTAAGTCATCGAATGATAGAATGGGTTTCATTACACTTGAAAACCAATCTGCCAACCTAAGAGCAAGTTGTAGGAATAAACAGTAAATAAATTTCACCCATTTTTATTTTTCAAATCTAATGTTACTCTTATATGACCAAAAAGTTATTTTTTTTTTATCAAAATATATCCAATTTTTACGGAGTTTAAATGGCTTCCTGTATCTAATCAAAGAACTCTAAAAAAATCACAATTAAAGTTGTTGGAAAAGTGACTAGCAAAGTTTTTTTTCTCTCGAAAAGATTGATTTTACAGTCAAAAGTCATAAATTGTTTTTGGGACCCACAGTTTTATACACATGTTCTCTCATTTGATGGCTTAAATATTGGAAGTCTTTGTCAAAATTATTTTAATCTATAGAAGTGGTCATTTTGTTTATCACAATTAGGGGTGTTCAATAAATTGTCATATACCTCAAAATCTCTTGGACTTTGACAAAGAACGTGCAATAAAAGGGTTGGTTGTCTGCTAAGCTGGGAAAATTAGTGCCTTAAAACAACTCTTGAGATTAACCACCTACAATTATATAGTTTATATTTAGCATCAAAAGAATGTATATATCTGTAAAAGAAACAATTTGTAATCCATAATAAACTTCAAAGCTAAATACTTTTGTGAGTTTTAAATGTAATACAATTATTTTAGATAAAACTTTTTTTTACAGTGTAAACTATTTTTGGTGACAGTAATAAAGTCAGGTTCTAAGATGAAATACTCAAAATATAATAACACCAATAAAATTAGGTAGTCTAGGCTTCAATTGTACTGTAATACTAATGTAAAAAGCTACTCTGTAAACGGCTATGAAGGGTTGGTCGTGATATGAATTGAAAAGTTTACAATATCATAACATCTCTAAGGAAAGGTTCATTTCAATACTAAATCTTAGGGCGGGGGGAGTGTTCCAAAAAACAACTAATTTTAAATTTTATTAAAGCTATTATTCCTAAATGCTATGTTAATAATATGTATTTAATAATATTATTTCAGGAGGAATGTGGGGGGGGGGGGGGGGGGGTGGTTGGCTCCTAAAAACTCCTACATCGAGATTGGGAGGGTGAGGTTCCAACCTTGGAATATGTATAACCAACTCTTTAATTACACAGCCTTTGTATGGGAGTTATATAAAGTGCCTGTTTTTATTCCTATTTTTGTATCACTTGAGGGAAGGGCGTTAGTCTCCTCTAAACTTCCAATTTTATTTTTCTTAAAGGCAAAATAATAATTTCTTTGTGATAATTTTAGAATGATTTAAAATTTTGTTAAGAAGCTTTACTGTTCAGGGGGACCATATCGGTACAATGGTTAGCGATCTTCAAACTACAGAGAGGCAACTAAACATCTTGTTAAGAGGATTACTAGCCTGACTTAGCAGCAGTAGAAACCGTTTTTGATATCTTCAGTTATGACGAAGTTCAAGTATAAAACACAAAATCTCCACCTTCAATAAGGAACGATTTTTTTACGGCATCGTCATCACGTTTTATTATATTAGGGGTGTTTTTTACAACTATCCACCCCGCTAGGTTAGGAACTAGTGCTCAACATTTATTCTAGTTTTATTATCAAAGCGTAGCTAATCTACAACTTGTTTTGCTGTACGTTGTCACAATATATTTTGCCGTAATTTTTATGACTAAAAATATAGTTTTATATTTAGAGGAACTTATGTTTTGATCATGGATTTAAAGCGATAAGACAATGGCCGACAAATTGATAACATCTTCAATGATGCTACTCAAATTACCCATCTGTATATTAAAAATAGTGGTTGAAACGTATGGACATTCAACTAAATGAACCAACTCATCAAAGTTGTTAAAATACTTTGGGGACTAGTGTGAACAATGTCCCTCCCTCACTTGTTTTACTGAGCTTGATCTTTAAATCGTTTTTATGCCGCGCTGAATCGGGGCGATTCAGAGGTGAACTGTAGGCGCGCTGGTGGTAAGCCACAGCGCACCTGATTTTTAAAAGATTTTCGGTGCGGTGTTGTTAAATCGCTTGCGCACTCACTAAAATATCGATCCGCGCCAGTACAACTTTATTACTTAAGCAGTAAGGTATTTTATATAAAATACCGTGTCAGTATAGTATTTTATATAAAACATTAATATATAATTTATTTTAAAAATAACTATAAAAATGTTTTCACGATAGTTTTGCAATAAAATATTAAAGAAATTAAAAAAAAATATTTATTTATTAAATAAATCACCCCGATTTAAACCGCCAATGCCACTCGGTGAGTGGCATTGGCGCGCCGGGCCCGCGCCACTGCCCGATTCAAATCACCCATGCAAATTCGATTTAAAGATTGATATTAATAATTTGATGGTGCGCCAAATGAATCGCCCCGGTTTAAATCACCTATAAACGATTTAAAGATCGAGCTCTGGTAAAAAAGTTTCAATCGAATAGACAAACAATCATTAACAAATATATTTAGAGTAACAATACCTTTAATATTTATTATTATTTAGAAGGAGGTTGACCAAATTTTTGGAATAAATCTATTCGAAATTTAAAAAAAAAATATTGTTATAGAAATACCTCGCATCCTAAAAGTCCCAGGAATCGATATTCATAAAATCGAGTAATATTGATAATTCTATAATATAAACACACTTTTAGAGGAATTTTATTACAATTTTTTAATGATTGGTGATTCATGTGACAATTATACAATCATATGAACATTAGAGTAAAATAATAGAGGAGGCATATGTAACTCTGTCTACAGGGCGGGGACCTAGTTCCGATTTGAAATTTGGGTCTTTGAAATCTGCTAATATCGTCGGAAACACAGGCGGGTTCTTACAAAAGAACAGAAAGCAATTTGCTAGCAGATGAAAAGGGTCTCTGACAAGTGGGCTAGGTAATTATACATCTAAACTTATACATTTATTATATGAACGACCCTATTGAATATTTAGAAAAATATATTAAAGTATCTCCTAAAGATATATTTTATCCTTGGTGATTATTATTTTTAATTACTTTTTGTTCTAGGCGTTTATGACTCATACAATACGTTTAAGATCATTTATAACATAAATTTTCGGGTTGTTTCCCTTAAAGTGAATAGTCGATCTAAGAAAACCCTTCTCCTTATTCTAAAATATATAGAATATAGATGCAGATAGTTTTTCGTTTGTTATTATATCTATGATACAAAGAAGTACGATGTCGGTCTGTCTGTCTGTCCGTCTGTCTGTCTGAAGCTTAAGATCTCGGTAATCATGGAACCAACTGGGCTCTACTCTTCAGGGAATATACCTACTGGTCCTGGGATGGTCGACAAACTCCCCCCCCCTCAAAAAAAAATATTTTTTTTCTTTTTAAATCTAAAAATTATAAATTAGGTTGATCACCTCTTGGGGTGAAGCCCCTAGAGGCTAGGGGCGAAGCCGCTAGAATTAAAAAAAGTGTCAAAAAAGTTTTTAAAATTTACATATTTTAATTGGACCTACTGATTCTTATAAAGTTGCTACGCTTTCTAAATCGTACCTCTTTTTTACAGGAATCCTCATACCAAGTTTGAAATGATAAGATTACTTTGATATTTAAATTATAGAGCTATCAGTTACTAACGTACGTATTATTACGAGCTTTGTTAAAAGCGAAGCTTTTCTATAATTAGGGTCGGTCCGTCCGTCCGTCCGTCCGTCCGTACGTCCGTCCGTCCGTACGTCCGTACGTCCGTCCGAGATAGATAGCTTTTATTCGTTAATTTTTAAAAGCGAAGCTTTTCTATAATTAGGGTCGGTCCGTCCGTCCGTCCGTCCGTCCGTCCGTCCGTCCGTACGTCCGTCCGAGATAGATAGCTTTTATTCGTTAATTTAGGCATGTTAGAATTGTCCTATCGATTTCAAACTTTGCATGATGATTCCTGTAGTAGTTGGGCACGATTTAGAAAGCGTAGCAACTCTATAATCATTACCAGAATGTCCGTACGTCCATTTTAAAAAACGTGATTTTCTACTTTATTAACAACAAATTTTCAAGTGTTCTAATTATCCGTTTGATCTGATTTTTGGTATATTGATTCCTGGGACAACAATTAACAATATTATAAGCGAAGCAACTCTATAATAAAGTCCAAAAATGTAAGTATGTCCATAAACATTATCCTGCTTCAAGCAGTTATTCAACAAATTTACTTACAATTTTGCTTCGACTCTAATACTTTTAAATTCTGATTATTCAGTTCAGATACCATACAAGTGTTAATGTCCGTTTGTCCTACCGTTTCAGTGCTTCGCTTTAATGGATGTTGTCATCCTTGTTTTTGTACAATTCTTCCCAACCCTAAAAACATAAATAATCTGAAAATATATTTTTGAAAGATAATAATTAAAAGATCATTACCAAGGAGTCAGAGTTGAAAATACAACATTGAATATATAATCGATATATTATTTCTTGGATGTTGCACCAGATTTTCATGTAGTCTGATAAAGTCATGCTTGCAGCTGGCTAAAATAACGATACTCTCATCCCCTACCCGTTAGTGCATGGACGAGCTGACCAAAAAATGATGTCCATATTAGCAAGCTAAATTGACGACAAATATTCCCCCTTTTAATATATCCACGAATATATTTACATCTGATCATAGGCTATTCAAGGTTCCAATTTTGAACACTACATATTTTGTACATAGAAATTGTTACAAATATTTTATTCATATATTCATCGCATTGTACGTAGACAGCTTTTCGCGGATGTTAAAATAAAGAAATATAAGATTATAACCAGTTTTGCTTGCCCCATTGCGACCTTTCAGTGTCGTTTAAAATTCAAACAAAAAATCTTTTGCAAAGGAGAACCAAATCGGTTCAGGGGTTCGCAAGATCCTTCGCAACTGACACACATCACTTTATCTTTATATAATGACGGCAAAAGTGGGTAAGTTCTTGAAATGTTTGCTTTTACCCTGTAAGTGTAGAACACTAAATTACATACATAAATGGGGCCTCTTGGGGCCTAACCACTCATATACAAGTTCAATCGTTGTCTATGGGTGTTGCTTTGTTAAACATTTAACATTTAATGTTTAACTCTTAATGAAAAATAACATGCATTTTATACATTTTTCAAATTATTCCTTTTAGGATTAAGGATATTTATTCTATATAAAATTATTAAATAAAATAAACATTTATCTGTCTTTGATTTATATTCAAACAGTTAAAGATTTAATAAAAACCCCAACAAGTTTGTAAGCCAGCAAATAGAAATTTTTTTAGAGAACATTTAATAGTTATTTCTCGCATCGTATTATAAACAGCGTTCCGCGGATATAGAATATACAATTATAAGATTAAAACTAGTTTTTTTTAGCCCCTAGATGCCGAAGGCACGGGCTAAAAAAACTAGTTTTAAGCTTATGATTGTACATTTTTATATTCGTAGAAAGCTAGATATAATACGATGCTAGACATAGTTTTTTCGTATGGATGAGAACCGGTTCCTATCCACCGGATTCGAATAAATACGAGAAATTATATTCCTCTTTTTATATATAATCTTCTTGAATTCCGACTTTTTGTGAGGCATAGCTTTTCTTTAATTTTAATCAATTTCTAACCTTACAATTTCCTTTGTCCGTCAGTCTATCAGTCATGGTACAACATATTAATATTAAATAATATAAAATTAGGTAAAAAAAGGTTTTGCGATTTTTTCTCAAAGAAATCTATTATTGAATTCAACAAATACTCTTTAAATCTCCTTGTCCGTATTTCTTTCCATTATTTTTGTGCTTTGTATCTTATGGATGTTGACATCCTTGTTTTGTGAGTGCATATCTCTTTCCCTTAATATTCTACATCATGACCTTGACCGACAAAAATCATTAAGATTTAAATGAAAGGTTTTAAAATTTACTCCCAAGAAAAAAAGAATGACAACATTTATAAAAACAAAGCTCTATAATAAGACGGAATAAGAAACAAAAATTGCCACTTGTAGATTGTCAGAACTTAATAAGTAGAATATCAATCTATAAATCTAAACAAAGTTGTAAATAAATCTGTTGTAAAATGCGTAAATACTGGACAATGCACAAAGGAATTGATTATAGAGATGTTTTGCTTAAAATAGTGTACCATGTTGTCCTAGGAATCATTCTTCATATAAATAAGATAAGTACATCATACAAATTGTGAACAAAAGTTCAAAACAGCATGAAGCATGTTTTAAATGGACGTACAGACTTTCTAGTGACAATTATAGAGTTGATACGCTCAAATTGGAATTATTATGCCAAGTTTGAAATTGAATGGACAATTCTAATATGATCAAATTAGATTAACGATAAAAAGGAGTACATCCCCACTGAGAATTAACAAATTACCCCTTTTGTAGATTAAAACTATTGGTTTGACACTACTAATTTAAAGCAAGCAATGGATGTTTTTTTTAAATACTCAAAGTCTTTAAGCCAATAAATAAGAGAAGTGTTTATAAAAATTTGGGTCCAAGAATGATTTACAGTCCAATGTTTCTAACCTCCCTGTGTATAAAAGTAGTTTGTATTAATTTCTTGTGCCTAAAATTACCCTGCTATTTTGTAAAATTACAAATGCGCACCATTAAAGTTTTTAGAGTTTGTATTGTTGATACATTGTTACATCTGGAAGGGCTTTTTACTAGTTATCTTTTTTCTTAATTTTTGGCTTAATAACTTTGGGGCCTTTTTTAATATTGATAGTTTGATTCATTAAGTTAAGTGACGAAACGTTTCAACCACTAATTAAAATCTCCAGAAGGGATAATTTTGTGCATCATCATTATGGATGTACATCATTGGGTTTCACTAGTTTCTTTGGATGATTCTCCAATTTTAACTCAAATTTTCCACCATCATAAAAATAAAAATATTAAAATTTTTTAAATATTTTTTTAGTTGAAGAAATATTTATCATATAGGTACATACAATTATATGGTTCATTTTGATGAAATAGGAAAATGCTCTGATTATTGGGAAGCCAACCTCATATGATATAATCCAAACTGTTTAGTAACCAAACCAGTTGTGTTCGATGCCCCTTATATTTAAGATCAATTATCCCAAACATCTATTGTTTCCCGCCCTAAATCCCAGTCTATTTAAATCCTTGATCCGCTCCTCAACCTTCATAAAATTTTCTCCTCTCATCAGTTAAAAAAACTACAGATAAGAACTCTTATATGTTAAATTACTTATTTTGGGTATAGTCCCTCTCATGGCAACGCCTCTTAATGGGCGTTTTGTCGTATTTTCGCAGTACCTTTTGATAGGTTATCTAAGGTTAGGTTAGGTTAAGTTGGGTTAGGTGATTGCCCAGCAGGGTTAGACAATTGGCCCCGCAGGATTAGAGCCCACCGCCGCAGAGGCTAGAAAAGCAACTGTGAAAATATTACAAAACGCCCCTTAAGAGGCGTTGCCACGAAAGGGACTATACCCCATGAATTTTTTATGTAGAGTGTATTTTTGTTACTTAGAACACATAAAACTTTTAGATTTAGTTGGGCTTTCAAACAATAACTTTAAAATAAGAGGGGAAGAGTCATTTTTTTTCCTTTTCTAAAACCCGTCGGGGGCGCTACATCTTCCGGGCAACCCAATATAACCCAACCAAACATCTTATGAATATTTTTGAGGGTTTAAGTGATGTAAAATTTAGAGTGAATACACCATATTACTAATCTGTTGAACCCTGAGAGAGAATGATAAATTCACTAAGTGAAAAAGTCTTTGATACTTCCCAGCTATTTATTGAAATATATTTCGGTGGACATTGCACCCTCATCAGTCTTGAGTTTAGTTGGATGTTAAAAGTAAAGAGAAGTCATTTACATAATTTCCGGAAAGTCAAAACTCAAAGTTTCACAAGTTTTAAATATTTTATTATAATTGGGTTAGTTACCATACAAAACTGCAATTTTTATATTGTTTTCTGTATCTACTTAATCTACTTTTTTAAATGATAAAAACGACCCAGATCGTTAGGAAAATCCACGTATTACATCTTTAAATTTCAACAAATTGTTCGAATTGCTGCTATTTTTAAAAATTGGTTGTATTGTAAAAAGATGATATTAAAATTAGATAGCCTGATATCTAGTTGCCGAATGTGTACGCAGTTTCCTGAGTGTTTCCTCATCCTAGCTCAATATTTACTACTAGCTAAAAATCTTCAAACTTCCCTCAAAAAATCTAAATTTGAATGTATAAACGATTTATACATTATAAATTTGAATTTTTCAAATTTTGATATTTTTTTTAAAGTTTGAAGCTTTTTTAGCTAGTAGTAAATATTGAGCTAGGATGGGGAAACACTCAGGAAACTGCGTACACATTCGGCAACTAGATATCAGGCTATCTAAAATTAGGCAGTCTAATTAATGCCTCATACATACACATTATCAGTTATGTGGTTAGATGTTGGATCAATATTTTGCTATTTATTGCAGAACATTCATATGTGAGTTTAAACAAAATTTAACATATTTTTTAGTGCAAAATTGCTTAAATACGATACTTCGCTTATAATATTGTACCTTATTGTCTTGGGAAACATTTTCTAAAATCAGATTAATAGGATTACTTTATCATAAGAAAATCTTTAAAAAAGTTTAAAACATTGGCATATTTTAAATGAGCATACGGACTTTCATGCAAAGTTTAAAAGAGAGAGGACACTTCTAGCATGTCTAAATTAACGAAAAGACCTACGGACAGGCTCTGATTATGGAAAATGAAATATTAATCCATCTAATTAAGAATATTAATAAATTTAAATACTTTAAAAGATTTATTCAATACAAAATATTGATTTATCATATGCAACTATTTAGATTCTTAGTGAAAATAGGTAATTATTCTTCCTAATTATAAATCTCAAGTGGCTTCATACCTAGCCTCTAAGGGCTTCGTCCAAGACGTCATAGAAAGGAACACAGTAATAGTGTCTGACTGATTATGACGTAACAAAAAAAATTAGCCAATGAGAGGCCACTATAAATGTTACCATTGGTCAATAACAGCCTCTCATTGGCTAATTTTTTTTTGTTACGTCATAATCAGTCAGACACTATTACTGTGTTCATAGAAAGTCCAACCCCACGTGTTTTCTGTGTGTTATAATCTTTTGGTGGGAGTTATGAGTATCTCACCCCTAAGAAAATAGCTGAAAACCATAGCAGGACTGGTAGCTAAGTTTCCTGAAGAGTAGAGCCCAATCAGTTCAGCAGTTACTAAGGGTAAAACTGTGGTCAATAAATCGAACTAAGTTTAAGTTAAAAAATTTTCAAAGCAAGTAATGCTAGGACTTGTTTATAAAACTGTGGGTACAATGAATTAATTACAGTCCAATGTCCTCTCCCTCCCAGTTTTCTATTTGGTGTAAAAGAAAGTAACTTTCATTTACACCAGACACTGCAGGGAGGAAGGGAGGGGACATTGGACAGAATATTTTACTGGTACCCAAAGTTTTTAAACATGCTTACATCACTCGTTGGTTCAAGAAAGTTGGATACGTTCAAAATATTCTTCAAACTATGAAAGTCCAAATTTTATTACTAATATTTATAATCTGCAGAAAGGAGTATTTTGGGTATCATCAAAGATTATTTACATAAATTTAAAGTCTATTATCTTATCCCTTAGGATCCCTGACACAAAGTGACAGCAAAATTTATTGTAGACAAAATTCAAAATATTAAAACATAATTAAAAGTAAAAATATTTAAACACATGGCTAATTAATGAAATTAGTAAGGGTGTGAGTGAAAAAGAAAATTTGAATCAAATGAAGTTCACGCTAAATGGGAACGATTATGTCCAAATATCTATGAACCGAAAAGGCTACTAGCTGCCAAACGATAAAACACTATGAGCTGCATGTAAATGCCATCAACTTATAGTATGATATACATAATTATGCTATTCATTAGATTTTTGTATTAATGATGCCTAGGATAATAAGGTACAACTATGCAAAGCAAGGCATCTCTATAATAAAACCCTCTATTTATGTAATCTTATTTTGTTTATTTTGTTTAGACTTACACATTTATTTTTCTGTTTATAAGGCTCTGACATTCTCAAAGAGTTTTGTGCCTTTTTTTCTACTTTCTGATTTTAGAGCTTTGCTTTTAAGGATGTTGTAATCCTTGTTAATTATTACATAAGATAAAAAAACATGTAATACTATAATAGATAGAAAGCCTTCTAGTGTCATGTAAATAAGAGCAAATCATTACAAAAACAAGAATATACCATTAATAAAACATCTCATTACAGTGAATCTCTTATAAGCAGCTATCAAGACTTAAGAATATGTGCAAAATTTAATGATGCTCCACTCTGAATGAACATTTTAATTAGCAGAGTACTTTAAAGTGCATGGTTTAAATTGACCTAAAAGAAAGTAGAGGCGTCACTTTCTCAATATTGAGCATTGCATACTCTAGTTTTAAGATGGTAGAAACAGCTTAATATTAGAAATGGGCTAACTACTTTTATATCAGACTGAAAATAGGTTAAATATATTAAAATAATTACATTGTTTAAGTAAAGTAATTAAAAATAGCTTTAGTTAGTTACAATTAAAGGGTTGAATAAAGGACAAAAAAAAGGTATAATAAAATTATGTATCATTGAATATATATATTTTGATGTAGTTATAGAGATACTTCTCTAAATGACACGTTGGCCGTTTTGCCCTAAGTTTTTGAAAGATATATTTCTCAAACTTGAAACACAACGAGTAATAAATGAGTAACAATTCTTATAATAAAGTAACAGGATATCTATGTATGTGTCTGTACTGTAAGATCTTGCTAACCGCTAAACTGATGTGGTTCTCTTTTACAATGTAGCTTCTCATAAGTCCTGGAAAAGTTTATAACTATTTTGGGGGAAGGTACTACACCACTACCCTCTAGGAAAAAATAACACCCTAGACAATTTATTTTTACTTTTTAATTTTAAAACGAAAATCGAAAAAAATGATTGTCGATTTCAACCCTTCCCCCTTATTCCCCTCTCAAGTGCCCCTAAAGGCCTCTAGAGGCGTATTTGCTATTGAGATATTTTGATGGACTTGCATATTCAAGGTCCGATTTTGTACATTACATAGTTATAAATATTCAGTACATATGAGTTTTAAAACAATATAACACCAAAAGCAATTCAACTTTCAGAAGCAGTATTTTAGTTGTTAGTTGCCCTTGCACTTTTTAAACCTGTATACATTTTCAGAATACTGGGTACCTGTCATCGTCATAAAGAGAATAAAAAGGAGAAACATAAAGATACCTTACTCCCATACCACTTTTATTGCACACAATTAAATGGTCACACATACCCAGGGAAGGAGGGGATATTGGGCTGTAAATTTCACTAGTTTTCAAAGTTTATGATCTTATTTGATGGCCCTAAAAAATAGGATACCATTAAGATAGCGGCAGATTTTAATGAAATTTTAGTTGGTCATGTATAGTTGTTAGAATAGCTTAAGTTTAAAATTTGAGGTCTCTAAGTAAAAAAATTGAGGTAAAAGGAGTTAATTAAAGATTTCTGGAGACCTGCAGGATCATACCTGGAACCGGAAATTGACTTGAACACATTTATGTAGTAATATAGGATATTTTAGTATTTTGGTAAGATGAAATGTTAAGTTTAAGTCATAAAAAAAATATTTTTGCTCTTTACCTGTATGATCCTGCCAGGTATCCTGGCATCCTGTGCCCACCAGGATGGAGATATTCAACTTTCAGTTATGTGTCGTACCCATTTTAAACAAGTCACTCAGTTATAGCTCTCTATCTTTCACACAAAGAAAATGAGATAGAAAATACTAAAAGGGGGGAGGGTCGCTCCCCCCCCCCCGACTATAAGGGTTAACAAACATTGTTAGTTGGGTTGTGTAATATCTTTTGATATGATTCCCGTCAATGTTGCTTAGAAACAAAGGAAGTTACAGCTTCTGAAATGTGCTTATTAGACTAGCTTTACACCCCCCCCCCCTTGACGCCCCTTGTGTAAAACCCTTATTATAAGTATTTTCACCATTATTTTAAAAGATATATGTATACTTATTGCTATTTAAATAAAATTTCATCAAAATTTTCAAATATACACTCTCTATGATTTTTTGTCATTTTTCGGGATTTCTGGAATACAGTGCAACACAATAAAAGGGTTAATTTGGTTTATCATCAATGGGGATGTATTTTAATTTATCAATAATTGTCTTTTCCCTGAAAGTCCATAAAAACGAAGCTCTAAAATCCGAAAGAAAAGAACAATAACTGTTGTACAGGATTTGATTATAAAGATGCCTCGCTTATAATATTATACCTTGTTGTCCCAGGAATCTTTAACACAAAAATCAGATGAATAGGTTAGTTATAGCATACAATAAAAAATAATTTTCGAAAGTTAAAAATTACCATGATTTTATGAACGTATGGAATTTCCGGTAACGTGTTGCTAAATTGTACCTAAGTGTTGTATGAATCGATAAGCAAAGTTTGAAATCGATATGACAATGTTAACGAAAATTTTACGGACAGACTGACCGACTCTAATCATATACAATTTCACTTAAAAAGTATACATCTACTCTGAAAATATATGCGCATGTACTTCATTTGTAGATAAAGTGAGAAATTTTACTAATTAATATTCAGGTCGCATAAGAATTTGTAATAGTACATTTGTGGTATCCGCCTAGGGTAAATGGCAGACACCAGAGTTCGAATAAAGACTACGGCAGTGTGAACAGACGTGGACACCTTACTATAGAGAAGCTACGCTTCTCTAGCATTCACTAGACAAGAATCAACATCTATTTCAGTTGTCACTTTATTGAAGGTGTAAAGGATACTAAAGCTATATACAACAAACAATAACTACATGGATAGGAATAAATGATCATAACATAAAAGCATTATAATACATATACAATAGTCAGTTTGGGCAATCATGATTCCCCATCCCTGGAAAGGGTGGGGGGGATTAAGAATACAGTTAACCATAATATAAATACATATGGATTAGGAATAAAGATGGTTAAAGATAAATCATACAGTAAAACATAGATAATTGCAATGGTTAGGTAGATGGCTATCCCTGTCTGGGGCAGGCAGGATAGCCCATGGAGCAGCACAATAGGTAGATAAGCATAGAGGGGTTGAGTGGTAGGTCTGGGTACTAAAGAGGGAAGGTTTGATGATTACTTGTGACAACAACAGTCTGTGTGGGGGCAGGTTTAGATCCTTTATCCTCAGGGTTGAGGTGGTGCTGATAACTTGGTGGTTGAAGGGGAAGGTTCCGGTGCTTAAGATGGGAGAGGGAAGGGTAACACCCCTCCCTCCATTTGCAGGACAACTGAGAGGTAAAATCAGTACCGTTATCTGACATCTTTCCAGGTGGCTTCATAATTGTAGAATAACAGGATTTAACTAGGTGCGTAGCATCACTATAATGTCTTGGTTTCTGCATGGTCCAGAGCTGCCGCATACCACAACTCTCCCCTCGGAAGGCTGGAGGGGTTACGGACACCGGTCCCCTGTGGTTGCGGCTGAGGTCCAGGCCAACCCGGTTGGGTTCAGCCGCTCCTCCCAGCACGTTGATCCTGGCCACCATGGTCCCAATCTGAGACACAGACTCCTGGGTAGCCGCGGCCCCAGCGGCGGCAGCTAGTTGGGGTGACGGCTGGGCATCTCCCTCCAGGTGGACCTGGGTGGCAGACGGGTTGCATGCAGGTTGTTGGGCGGCCTGGTGTTTCTTCGTGGCCCGGTCCCAACCGGTTCTACACTTGGCGGCTGTGTGGCCGTTGAAGCGGCAGCGCCCCTTCGTCCAGCTGGGTCCCATCAGGCCGGCTTCCCCAGGGTGTATCAACCTGCCAGGTCTCTCCTCCTCCAGTTGGGGCACCAGCTGACAAACAGGGTCTCCCCTACTAGGGGTCAGGCGGTGCTGGGCTGCTTGTGGTGGCTCCTGGGTTACATTCAGCCTCCTCCCCATACACACAGGTTCCTTCCATCCAACAGCGGCTCTCCTCCCCTGGGTGGCGAGGCCAGCCTCGGCCTTAGCTTCTGCAGGTGCTTCTCCACATGAGGGATCCTGCCTCTGGGTATGCCAGGTGGTTGGTAGCAAAGGCTGTTGATGGTGCCAGTTGGAAAGGGGGCTATGATCTCTGGGGGGTACCTGTGGCCAGTGTGTGGACAGGTACCCACAGGTGGACCAGCAAGGCCCAGAAGATGCCATACTGATGGTAGCCTGAACTGTATTCCGGACTGTCAGCAGACTGTTGGTAGCCACCTGAGTTGGGCCAGAGTTGCCAGCTAGTATTGCGTCCCTGCCAGGCTCCGTCAGCGGCTGGTGGGGAGCCCCTGCGGTGGTTCTGGTTTTGGCAAGGGGTGGCCTTCTTATTGACTTTCCTAGTTGGAGCTCTGCATCCTGGTGGGCCTCCATCTTCAGCAGCATGGGGGAACTCGGCTGGGACATGTGCAGTGGTTCAACAGCGTAGCGGCATCTGGTCTTGGAATGTGGGGGAACAGCCTCACTGCTGCTGGTCAACCCTGCTCTCTCCGTGCTGGGTAAAGTCTTCCACTGCAGCAGGTCACCAGTCCCCATCCTTAGGCCGGTCCCCAGTCGTTCCATGCCTGGGGGCTCCCAGGGAGGCTTGGGTGGCGGCTCCCCCACCCCCAGGTACGCGTCGGGCATCTGGGTGAAGAGCCTATTCCCCTGGGACAGCTCCCCATCCTCCAGATTGGTGAGGCCAGTGCCAGGGAGGACCTTTCCACCCCAGAAACAGGTGGTACTGGCCCTAGGGCTGGGCCCCGTTGAAATCTCAGTTCTGGTAGTAGTGTCCATCTTGGGGCTGGCCACTAAGTCTCTGAAGCTTGTCACCTTCTCATTAGGCTCAGTTGCATTGTTCAACACCCCCAGGAGGACACCTACAGGTTCAGCAACCCCCAGTCCAGTATTGCTATTTCTCGTACGTTGAGCACCAACTGAACAGGAGCTGTGCAGCGGACATTCAGTCACCCTTCCAGACACGGGCATCTCAGGGACCAGGGGTCTGTGACCTGGCATGTGTTTGATGTTCACTGTACTCGACACAGTAGGCCAAAGTAATAACAGTTTAGTATCTTGTAGATATAGGAGCAGAGTAGAGTAGCCGCACCGCAAGGAGGTTCGAGCCGGCTCACCCCTAGTATAAATACTATAGCTGTGTAATTAGGGTGGTAGTCCACGTAGCCGTAGGCTCGGTCCTCCTGGCTCAAGAGTTTCTGTGGCTGGCGCGCCCCCATGATAAGTAGTAGGGGGTTGGTCTGTTGGTGCCAGCGTCTTGTTTAACTGTTGAGCCTGAGTTGTTCTCCTTTCCAGTATAGCTCTTGATTTCTGTGGCAACCAGCGGATCTTAGCTTAAAGGTAACAGGGAATATGTTAGGTATCACAGATGTCTCTAGGAGCGTATCCGCTAGTGGATATATGGATAGGTAGGTTATCTATATATATACATGGCTACACGCCCATATATATATATATACGTGTATAGGAATATCCCCAGAGCTAGATAGCTTTTCCTCCTTGCTTCAAAAAAATCACGCTTCCTCTGTATATAGTTCACAACTATGAAGGTCGATGGTCCAGGTACACACCACCACTGCCCAGTGTGGGGCAGCAAGTCAGGCTATGTCCACAGGGTGGGCGTACTTTCGTTCAGTTATCATATCAGTTTCCAGTGTTGTTTGGTGAGGTTAGTATTCACTTACTTGTACCCATGATACAAAAAAACAACCTTATTTATCACTTGGGTATTTATATATACATATATTTGTTTCACTGACCATTCAGCTTTGAAGTAGGGTTGGCAGGCTAGGAAGATGTTGAGGGTCTGAGCGGGTTTAAGGAACTGGTTTAGTTTTCCTTATCACACTGTAGACAGGGAGGGAGGAGCTTGCAAGTTTTTCTCCTAAAAAAATATCTCTGATGTATGCTATAGAATGGCCCCTCTCCTGTGTGGGTGTGTGTGTGTGTGTGTGTGCGTGGAATCTCCTGTCCTTGTAACGCGCGTCCGCGCCGTCAAATCCGCGCACACGGGGAAAACGCGCTCTCACCCCTCAACTCGCTCTCTCATTGGTCCGCTTCGTCCGTTGGATTTATGATATTTTCCGCACTCTGTTGCGCTATCCGTGAATGGCGCTCTGTGTGTCCGATCGCTAGCCCCACACTACAGACGGACTTAGTCTAGTGTGGGTAGGAAGGGGGAAGCGCGTGAGGGGACGGGGGTAACTCCGTCCGTTCCCCCTGTGAGGGAGGGGGGTAACTGTGTGCTGGTGTAATAGGGCCTTTTCTTCTTAATCCTAGGTTTATCTATTATATCACCCTGATTGTATTTGCCTTCAATGGAGAGGGGCCCCTCCCCTTCCCTTGGAATAAGGGGTGTATTGTTGTTGTTGTGCTGTGGGCTTGAGATTGTTTTGATTGTATATCAGGGTCTTTATTATGTTACATCTAGCTTCTATTTCTGTCCTTATCACAATTGCATAACAGATTTGTTTACCAACTCTGTTCTATTTTTAGCTGTTATCACAATACACAATAATCCAAGCCTGTTCTATTCTTAGATTTATCACAACACAACAATTTGTTTGCCAAGCTTTGCTCATAAATCTATTGTTTGGCCATCACACTAGGGTGGTAATCCCTGAAATGTGATATAATATCTGTTTTCTAGATGGGTGGCTGCGTTGTAGCCTCTCAGGATACTCGGAGTTGACGTAGTTTTTCTCTGTTCTGGTGCACTACACTCGTATGTTAGCTCGCAGCTTGCAGCTATGTGGCATGTTTCAGCCTATCGGCGGCAGGGAATGTCCCGTCCTGCTAGCGCCGCTTGCAGCTATGTGGCGTGTTTCAGCCTATCGGCGGCAGGGAATGTCCCGTCCTGCTAGCGCCGCTTATCCAAATCCAGCTGATGGCGGCAGGGAATGTCCCGTCCTGCTAGCGCCACTGGTTCGGATCCTGCTATCTCTTGCAGTAAAATTGGCCTATTTTCAGCCGTTTACACTTATTTGGCTTGTTTCAGCCGGTCCGCAGGCCTGTTTCAGCCCTTTTGGCGCTCAATTCTCCGTTAGATATCAGCGCTGCTCGCGGTTATTCATCAAATTTCGCTGTCTCGCTTCCACAACTGCCGGATGCAGAGTTAAACTTTGCTGTCCAGGGTGGGTAATTCAGGTTGCTTGCGTCAGTTTTGCCAGATTCACTGCTGGGAGTACCTTAGCCTCAGATGCGCGTCTGCTCTACACTTGTGGTTCGCCGTAATCTCACACAGCTGTCACCAAAGTTGTGGTATCCGCCTAGGGTAAATGGCAGACACCAGAGTTCGAATAAAGACTACGGCAGTGTGAACAGACGTGGACACCTTACTATAGAGAAGCTACGCTTCTCTAGCATTCACTAGACAAGAATCAACATCTATTTCAGTTGTCACTTTATTGAAGGTGTAAAGGATACTAAAGCTATATACAACAAACAATAACTACATGGATAGGAATAAATGATCATAACATAAAAGCATTATAATACATATACAATAGTCAGTTTGGGCAATCATGATTCCCCATCCCTGGAAAGGGTGGGGGGGATTAAGAATACAGTTAACCATAATATAAATACATATGGATTAGGAATAAAGATGGTTAAAGATAAATCATACAGTAAAACATAGATAATTGCAATGGTTAGGTAGATGGCTATCCCTGTCTGGGGCAGGCAGGATAGCCCATGGAGCAGCACAATAGGTAGATAAGCATAGAGGGGTTGAGTGGTAGGTCTGGGTACTAAAGAGGGAAGGTTTGATGATTACTTGTGACAACAACAGTCTGTGTGGGGGCAGGTTTAGATCCTTTATCCTCAGGGTTGAGGTGGTGCTGATAACTTGGTGGTTGAAGGGGAAGGTTCCGGTGCTTAAGATGGGAGAGGGAAGGGTAACACCCCTCCCTCCATTTGCAGGACAACTGAGAGGTAAAATCAGTACCGTTATCTGACATCTTTCCAGGTGGCTTCATAATTGTAGAATAACAGGATTTAACTAGGTGCGTAGCATCACTATAATGTCTTGGTTTCTGCATGGTCCAGAGCTGCCGCATACCACACATTCCCTAAAATGCACCGCAGACCCACCCTTTTCATCCTACTTGTAACTCAAGTTTTACAAACACTTTCCTTCATACGTGGGTTTAAAAACTTTTATTACTTTTCTCGTATTCATTCGAATACGGTGGATAGGAACCGGTTCTCATCCATACGAAAAAAACTATGTCTAGCATCGTATTATATCCAGCTTTCTACGAATATAAAAATGTACAATCAGAAGATTAAACCAGTTTTTTTAGCCGGTGCCTTCGGCACCTCGGGTTATAATTTTACATTCTATATCCGCGGAAAGCTGTCTATGATACGATACGAGAAATAACTATTATTAAATCTTGATTAATTTTTGGTTACAGAAGGGAAATTTTGTTTACCACATTTGATGATGCTCACCATTTTATTGTCTAGTGTCTTATCACTTAAGATCCCTGACTAATGTATGTCATTTCTTAAAAATCTAAACAGAGAATGGGGGGGGGGGGGAGGCTTATGGTTGCCGCACTTGCTCTTATAGGGATAGAAAATTTTGATAAGCTTTAGTATCAAGGACATGTACAATGCAGTGCTAATTTTATATCTTAATTTATACAATGGATATACAATATTACGTGGATATATTGACAGGGGAAAATTTTTCATGAATTTAGGTTATTTATATTGACCTCATTTATTGGTCAGTTAGTTTATCTAGTAGGAGGGGAGGGTATAGGGTAAAAAGGGTGGATGAAAAGTATCGTTATTTCAGCCATCTTCAATTATCACTCTATCAAAGTACATGAAAATCTGGTGCAACATCCATGTAATAATATATCGATTCTTAATTTATTCAGAGACAAAGAAAAGAATTTCCAGGGATCTGAAGGGATAAGACAATGGGCGATAAATGGATAAATATCCCTAATTATGATTGGAACCAACCAATCAAAATCCAAGAAAAGTACAAAAAGTATTTTAGCCAACGAATAAGCAAATATGGTTATTCTAAAAGAATTTAAACAAGGATTTAAATTGATCATTAAATTTTAAATATATTTGTTAACAAAACTGGTATTAATTCTTTGATTTTTAACCCTTACAGATCGGGGGGGGGGGGGGTCTCCAAGAGCCCCCCCCCCTCTAGTTTTTTCAATCTCATTTTTTTGTAGGTAAGATGGAGAGCTGTGACTTCATGACTTTTTAAGTTTAGTAATTATACGTCGGCAAGAGTTGATTTTATTAGGATATCTGGTCTGTGTCAGTCTTGGTGTCCGGTCAAAGTCAGTTGGGTAGAACCAAAATTAGAAAAAAATTCTAAATAAATCTTAATTTCTACATTATGACTTTTGTGTATAAGGTAGAAACCTAAAATTTTTTTGGTGAATACTTAGATATCAATGACCTTCTGAGAAAAGTGGTGTTATGACCGTTTGACCGCTCCCTGACCGACTTTATGACCGGTTTTTTTGTCCGGCTTTTACTATAGACATATATCATGAATGTTGTGGCTTCTATTACAGCTAGAGACCCATAATTTTTTTGGTAAATCCTTGAACAACAATAAACAGAAAAAGGGTTAGAAATATATTCATTATTGAATTTGTAAAAAAAAATTATGTTTGTTTTTTAGTAGAGAAGCTTCTTTATAATTCGCATTGGTATGTCCGTCAATGTATATTTGCTTTTTAGTTCTGTTTTTTGCTTATTTTGGAAATTGCCATCCTTTTTTACTCTAAAATATACATAGGTATATCAAACGCTTTTTAATCTAAATTGTAGAAAAAACTCGCTAAAAAATGTAGAGCAAGAAAAAACTAAATTAATAATACTGTTAGGTGTTAGAAAATTCGTGAATAAGACAAGAAGCTAAAGGGTATACTTCTCACAATAATACGAATATTTTAAAATAGCTAAATATTAATTTGGTCAATAGTATGAAAAGAACCATGGAGCGAGATCTTAAAGGACATACTTATATACAAACAAACATCCTGTTACTTTAGTATCCAGAATTATGTTATATCTTTTTTAATTATTTAGTAATTTTTAGATCCACTTTAAATTACTAAAACTTTTCAGAAAGAAAGTTTATAAACTATGAGTCAATCTAACACTCTAACTAATTTACTAAAATATGATGCTAATTTATAATTTTATGTTGGTTTGTGGGATTACTTAAAACAACCCGAAGGCTATAACAGGGATTAACTTTTTTGTCCATTTCTTAATTCTTTTACTGAGAATAAAGCGTTTTCAGTCTTTTTAGGTCATGTTCAGATGCTTATTAATGTGTAATAGCTAGGTTTGTGTTACTATATGCAAAGCTCATGACTTTGGCCTTAGCTTATATGTTTATTCTTGATAGTTATTTAACCTTCCAGAAATTGATATAAATATATATTTTTCTAAAAGGAAAACCCAATCGGTCAAAATAATTTTAAAAGTTATCATATGGTTAACATATTGGGTTATCATGTTGCCTAATAGTTTAAGGATTATCATTTCATGTTACAAGATTATTCCTTGTAATTTTATGAATCTTCGTTCACGATTTGGAATAAATATTGCTTTGAAATTATGATCAATATGTTGGTCACAACCTGAAATAAAGCTAAAGTAAAGCCTAATTTAAGTTAATGTTATTAAAGGGTGAGCAAAATAAAGTTAGAGAATAGAGGGAGCAAGGGTACATGACTATATAGAACTATCGCAAAGACCTATCAACTCAATCTCATTGCTCAAGAAATTTGACAGCTTAGACCGAAAAATGGCTGAGTTTTATACAGGGTTTTTCATTTTTAGAAACAATGCCATAACTACAAAATCTATTATGTATTTGTGTTTGTCCTTTAGAAATAATGCATATATATTAAAATTGATAAAGTAAAAAAACAATTTTGGCATTGTCAAAAAATTATAAAATTGTAAAAATCTGGATAATAATTTCATTACAAGCTGTCTTGAGTACAATCATTTTGGAAAGTAGACATTATTAAACCATTTTTTATAATAACAATGTTGATTGCTTATATTAACATGTTAACAGCATTATAGATTTAATTTGTTTTTAAAAATATATTTCTTTTTTGAGGAGGCTTTTAAATCTTAACCTTAGTACTATATAGATAACTTTCTTCCTTACAACTTTCCTAAATATTTTAACTGTCCGTAGCAATGTGAACTGAACCAGTGCGCAGGTCTATTTATATGTTATATTTAGTAGCGAAGCTAATCTATAATTCACTTTGTCTATTCATTAGAAAGTCCGGATTTTTTTTCAATGAATTTGTAATTAAAATTAATCTGTATTTGCCTTTCATAAAAGGATTTTACATCCTGATAAATATATAAATTGTAGCTCTTTTATGACACTATACATGCTATACTCTGCTTTTACAGCTACCAAATAAATGTAATTATTTAAAATTCCTGAAGATCATAAAAATCTGTAAATTGCTATATACAGTTTCAAATTTTATTCAATAAATCAATTGGTTTTTGAAAGACATATTTGTTAAATGTTGCTACACTTGATGTAATCATCCTTGTTAGAATGTACTATAGTATTTATAACACAGTACAAATAATAATAAAACAGGCTTTGCTTACAAAACTCAAACACATCAATGGAAACACATTTGAAAAGATAGCATTGATTTTAAATGATAAATATGCTCTAATTTTTTACAAAAACTAGGCAAAACATTTATTTTTCGTTGTTGATAACAATATCTTATTCTTATAGTCTTATTTACAAATAGTTTTACACTAAAATCGTTTGATTTAATTGTTTTAACTCTTGTACATTAGGTCACATGACTTTAATTAATAATAAAGGTCCCCCAAATCCTTATACCAAAATGTTTGGTGATTTTGATTAATAAGTAAAGTTCCTTTAAACCTTATTCCAATGACAGCTTATAAGCTTTCTAGCAGCTAAGTAAGAAAGCAAAATTTCTTCTGATAAACAACTTTCTGCATTTTCAAAGGTCTTTGAATAGAGAAAATGGTTTCATAGCTATTTATCACTCTATATATATTACTTTAATGTGAGCAAAAAAAATACTTACCTTTTTAAAATTGAAATTGCACGGCTTGTGTTAATTTTAGAAAAATACTATGCATACCGTTAGAACCGCTAAGAAGTCTATTTTTAGGAAATATAAAAACGATTCCTGTGCTACGTATAGTTACGGAGCTACGTGTTAAAATGTCCCAACTGACTTTAAATTTGACTTCCGAGTAAATTTTGGGACATTTTACCATCTGTCTCCTAGATTATTTGTAGCACAGGAACCGTTCTTATATTTCTAAAAAATACAGTTCATAGCGGTTCTAACGATATGCGTAACATTTTTCTACTATTAACACAAGCAGCGCAATTTGAAATAAAAAATGTAGGCATCTCTTTTTGCAAAATATCTTCTCTAATTTTTAGTTATATTTTAAAATTTACTCGCAAGTCAAGTTTTACATCAGTTGGAACATTTTAACATGTAGCTCCTAAACTATGCGTAGCACAGGAATCGTTCTTATATTTCTAACGGTATGCGTAACATTTTTCTACTATTAACACAAGCCGCGCAATTTGAATTTTAAAAAGGTACGCATTTTTTTTTTCCTCACCCTTTTAACATACCAACGAAATTGATTGTAGAAATACCTGTTGCTTTGCTATGTTTTAAACTGAAAGGGTCATTCTAGAATGCTTATATTATATGGACAATAAGTGTTAACAATTATGCATCGATTTTAAAAATGTTCTCTATTAGACTGTATGTATATACTCAAATTTACTGTAGTAGCGGTTACGCCCCAAAATTTTGCATTTCAGTTTTAAAAAGAACAAAACATGATTTTTTTAGGGGCATTTTCGCTTGGGAGGGTCGTGGTACCCTTCCCCCCAAAAAAAACCTTCTCAGGACCTATGTTGTAAAAGAGAACCATATCAGATAGACTTAGAGACATCCTGTTTCTTTTAAGCACAACTGTGCATAACTGTCCTTGTTTACTGCTAAACTGTGTATGTATAACGGTTTCAACCTTTTTTTTTGCATCCCCAAGATTTATTCAAAATGTTAATAAATGATTTTGCCCCCGGGGGAAACACGATAAAAATTGTTGTTTAGAGTCACCAAGGCGGTGTGCGCTCACATCTGCAAAAAGTCTTCTTTTGATTAGCACAGCTATGAAAAAAAAACTTTACAAGACGAATAACTTTTTTCGTTAATTTAAGCATGTTAGAATTGTTCTATTGATTTCAAACTTTGCATAATGATTCCTGTAGTAGTTAGGTAAGATTTAGATGGCGTAGCAACTCTATAATCATTATCATAATGTCCGTACGTTCATTTTTAACATGTTAATTTTTTACTTTTCAACAACAAATTTTTATGTGATTCAATTATCAGATTGTTCTGATTTTTGGTATACTGATTCCTGCATGCGACAACAAAGTACAATATTGTAACCAAAGCAACTCTATAATCAAGTCCTAAAACATTATCCTTTAACAAGAAGTTTGTCAACAAATTTACTCACAATTTTGCTTTAGAGCTTTTATGGATGTTGTCATCCCTGGTTTTTGAAACTATTAGATAAGGCGGAATTAAAGTTAAAATTTTGAGGGAATGTGATTCTACACCAAAAAGGCAACCTTTAATAAAGCTTATACGCTTCTTCAGGGTTATCGGATATTTATTTTAAAAAATATTAAAATTTAAAAGGTCTATATTATAATATTACCACGAGAAATTGTTTTTTATTTAAATACATAAAATTAGGTCATATTCATCACTTGTTTAAGATTTTTTCTTATTGGTAAAGCTATAACACGGGATATGATATGAATGATAGATTAATGTAAACCCCAATGTGAATAAACTTATTTACCCATTGTGTAGATTATAATCATTGGTTAAAAAGTTTGGACACTATCAGTGTGAAAACAGCCACTCAAAATCAAATAAGAAAGTAACGTTACCAAAGTTTTGAATTAACGAATACGAAAACATGGTTATAAAACTTATTTGATGGATCTAAATCCATTAATTTTTTTTTGTAAAATTCAAGAAAAATGTTATTTCTATTCCCTTACTCGTGTAAATTACGTATGCATAAAGCAAATTGTGGTCACAGCCAAAAAGATAATATTACTAATGGAGGGTGGGAAGGGGGGGGGGGGGTTATTAAAAGTACACCCCCCCCCTCTCTCTCACAAGTGCTGAAAAAATGTAAAATATCTCAAGAGAGGGAGAGGACAACGGAATATAAATTTTACTGGCACCCAAGGTTTTTATAATCATATATACTCCAATTGGTATTGCTTGAAACTTTGGGTATTATTAATATTAATAATAATATTACTAATGGAGGGTAGGAAGGGGGGGGGGGTTGTAAAAAGTACACCCCCCCCCCTAACAAGTGCTGATGAAAAGGTACATAATGGACTGGTACCCAAAGTTTTGTATATACTTTTCTAGTTGATTGGTTTAAAAACTTTGGGAGCGTAGTGATATTAAGTATTGATTGGTTGGCTCAAATGTTTCTAATATAAGATGTAATTTTGCCTATCAACTTATTTATTGTCTTATCCCTTTAGATCACTGTAAATTTGTTCGAAACTTTTATTTAATTTGCTTGAAATTAGTTTAATTTCTTGAATTTAAAAAAAGGGCTTCATTAGAAGAAATCAAATTAGTTATAATTGAAGGTACTCTAAAATTTACAATGTTATTAATGTTTTTGGGAGTCATACAGAGAGAGAGAGAGGGGACATTGGACTGAAAATTATCCTGGTAATCAACGTTTTATAACCATTCGATGGCTTTAAATGATTGGGTAAATTTATTGATTTATTATTGGTTGGTTCCAAACTAGCAGTGTCTAAACAATTTAGCTAATAATTTTAATCTACAGAAGTGGATGTGGATCAATTTATTGTCCATTGTGATATCCCTAAAATCCCTGGAAATTTAGATTTTCTTGGATGCTATTTAAAATAAACGTATATTCAAAAATTTGCAATGTACATCGTTGCTCATAATTTTTGTTTTTGCTCTAGGATTCTTGGGATATTGTCATCCTGGTTAATTTGTAATAATTGAACAGTTAAACAAATTAAGAGATGTGATTTAGAATGTCATATTAGTTAATTATTGCATCGTATTATAAACAGCTCTCCGCAGATATAAGAATAAAAAATTATAAGATTAAACGTGTTTTGTTAGCCACCAGGGACCGAAGGCCCAATGATGATAAACAATGTTTCTTTCTCTGAAGATTAATTATCGGTTGAAAAGTTTAAACACTGCACTGCTATAAGTTTAAGGCATCCAATCATGATTTTTTAAATGAACCCAAAGTTTTAAACCCAACAATGAGAGAAATGTGTTATTCAAGCTCTAGACACAATCAAAATTTACAATCCAATGTCTCACCCCTCCCTGTATCTAAGTTTTGTTTAAGAAAAATCAAAATTATCTATCTATCTGGAGGGAATACATACTTATTATACATAATGAGACCACACCGTAAAATAGGGGACATCTATCTATCTTATTAAATATCTAGCTATCTATCATTTACACCCAGGAATAAGTAGAGAGGTTAGCAAATCAAAATTCAAACTTTTTTCGTATAAAATATCAAGTTAAATGTTTGATATTTCCATTAAGCTCTACTTTTCAAAATTAAAGGTCTTCTGAATTGCTTTTGAAACTTTGAAGTGTTTAGCAGCCATTCTTGCAAAAGGTTGATTATTTGAGCATAAGAAAAATGCGCTAAAACCATTTTTAGATGTTGACACCTAAGTTTTTAATTTTCAACCTTACTGTACTTTTTCAACAAAAACTGTAATTTTTTTGTTGTTTCATAATTTCCCTTAAAAAACGAAGAAAATAAGCCATTAATCATTAAATTCTGATAACTATAAGTGGGGTAAAATTGCTTTCAAAAAAGTGCTCATAAAAAAAAACACTGTATTTGAAATATAAATATTTTTAAAAATTTATGTCAATGACCCAGGGAAGGAGGGGCCATTATTATTAAGCTGTTTATTTCAATAGTAGCCAAAGTCATATGAAACCATTTTCTTATTCGTTGCTCAACAACTTTTAGGACCTTATTAAATTTTGATTAAGTCGAGTGTCTAAACATTACAACCACTAACTGTAATATACAGAAGAGATAATCAAACATCATTGGTGGTGTACATAAATTTATCGGCTATTGTCTTATCTCATTAGATCCCTGTTATGACCACAGCAACGCTCTGGGCAATGTCAACCCAAAAAAAAAAACTACATAACAGGCGACCAATTTCAATATAGGGGAGAGAACAATATTTGGAAAAACAATTCTAAAATAAAATAACCCGCAACGCGTCTTACTAGAGACATTTTACAAAGTTATATACTGATTTTATACAATGTGTTTTAATTCAATAGTTAGAGCAGGGGAAATGCACTGGTTTATAAACAGGCGCAACTCACTTATTATTAATTGGAACTTCCAGACATAGTTTGTTTGTAGTTATGAAAGATACCCAATGTTTTTAAGATACAAATTATTGGGTACAAGCAACATTTACAATCCAATGTTCCTTTATGATTTTTTAAAGTGCTTGTCCTTTTCCTCGGGACCAATTTTAATTTCCAGACCATCTCTTTTTTTCATGGGAGCAAAGCTTTTCTATATTTTACGCAGGGATAAGGGATGGGAAACGTAGGAAAATATTATTTCAGGCCTATTTCAAGCCTAGGCCTAATAAACCAGTTTTGGGATGACGCAGTGGTTCGTCCTATACGCTAATGAAAAAGCTGTGTGTGTGTGTGTAGATAAAGTATAGAATCAAATTCAGGTTGCTAGTTTAAAGTAAAAAACATAACTTTTTATAAACCTATATATTAATGGCTTTTGTTAAAATGAAGTTTTTTCTCTCCCAAAATTTTTTTATCTTTTACTTTGGTAATTTGAACTGTCAGAAAGCTATCGTTGGGTTTCCCTCAGACAGATTTAGTTTGTATTATTTGCATTTTTATTAATGAGTAAAAATTTTATTTGAAAATTTCATTGCTAATTAAAATTCAAAATAAATAAATAAATATGCACTTGGGTAACATTCTATCAAGTTCTTTGGAACTATAATGTAATGATATTTCTGTACTGTGTTGTATTGTACAAAAATTAGGGTTAAAGTGTTGTATCAATTCCGTACTAAATTTTTAAAATTCAAAATACAACATCTAATTTATAAACTACCAAATGAAAATTCGTAGCTACCTTCTTTCCAAAATAATAATCCCGTTATTTTTGTTTTTTCTATATGGCCCTTTTTTAATGTTTAACTCGAAGCAGATTTAATAATTAAACTAATGTGATCTAACACCATTTATATTTATTTTTTCGTAGCAGACGAAATCATTATTTTTTCTAGAATTTTCTGCTTCTAAAATTTTCGCCAATTGGTGATTGGTTGATACAAAACAAGCCCAAATCACAGAACACTATTGGTTTAGAGCGGTAGCCAATATGAGCCGTCCGCCAGTAAGGTCATTAAATTAGCCCTAGTAATCTCTGTCTCAGCAATTTACCTTTTTTTGTGCTTATATAAGCATTTTTGTCAGATTTAAGTAGGACGTGCTCACATCGGGAAAGTCAGCACTTTACAACAAAAGTGGCTTACTTAAATCGGACATGTCGGACTAACGAGCCATTTTCGTAGGTTAATTGCTTACTTGAAGAACTATTATTGCCCTATAAACCCCTAAAAATCCCCAAAAATAAGGGTGGCTGATAAGAATCAGCCAAATCGGACACTTTTGACATAAATGTCTTACAGATTAAGATTTTAATCCGGATTATTTTTCCTCAAAATTTAATCCCTTCTCAGCCATTTAGGCTATATTTGTAGTTGATTGCTTACTTATATCTTCCATTTTTGCTACAAAATCCTTACTTAAACAAGCCATTTTTGTTATTAATGTCCTACTTATATCTTCCATTTTTGCTACAAAATCCTTACTTAAACAAGCCATTTTTGTGATTGATGTCCTACTTATATCTTCCATTTTTGCTACAAAATTCTTACTTAAACAAGCCATTTTTGGGGTTGATTGCTTACTTAAATCATCCATTTTTGCTACAAAATCCTTACTTAAATAAGCCATTTTTGGGGTTGATTACTTACTTAAATCATCCATTTTTGTTGCAAAATCCTTACTTAAATAAGCCATTTTTGGGGTTGATTGCTTACTTAAATCATCCATTTTTGCTACAAAATCCTTACTTAAATAAGCCATTTTTGGGGTTGAGTACTTACTTAAATCATCCATTTTTGTTGCAAAATCCTTACTTAATTAAGCCATTTTTGGGGTTGAGTACTTACTTAAATCATCCATTTTTGTTGCAAAACCCTTACTTAAATAAGCTATTTTTTGGGTTGATTACTTACTTAAATCATCCATTTTTGTTGCAAAACCCTTACTTAAATAAGCCATTTTTGGGGTTGATTGCTTACTTAAATCATCCATTTTTGCTACAAAATCCTTACTTAAAAAAGCCATTTTTGGGGTTGAGTACTTACTTAAATCATCCATTTTTGTTGCAAAATCCTTACTTAATTAAGCCATTTTTGGGGTTGATTGCTTACTAAAATCATCCATTTTTGTTGCAAAATCCTTACTTAATTAAGCCATTTTTGGGGTTGATTGCTTACTTAAATCATTTATTTTTGTTGCAAAACCCTTACTTAAATAAGCCATTTTTGGGGTTGATTACTTAGTTAAATCATCCATTTTGGTTGCAAAATCCTTACTTAAATAAGCCATTTATGTGATTAACTTCCTACTTATATCTTCCATTTTTGTTACAAAATCCTTACTTGAACAAGCCATTTTTGTGATTAAATTCCTACTTATATCTTCCATTTTGGCTACAAAATTCTTACTCAAACAAGCCATTTTTGTGATTAATCTCCCACTTATATATTCCATTTTTGTTACAAAATTCTTACTTAAACAAGCCATTTTTGAGATTAATTTCTTACTTAAATCTTCCATTTTTGCTACAAAATCCTTACTTAAACAAGCCATTTTTTGTGATTTTTTATTTCCTACTTTCATGATGAAAATTGGCAAAATTGAACCTATAATTAATGTAAAAAAAAACTTTATAAGTCAAATTATATTAAACTACATGATATTATACAGTATTACAATACATTCAAAAATTTTATATTCTTTTCATGTTTAAAAAATGACTGATGAAAGTTTGTTTTAAATTTATACAAATTAGATGTTTAAATCAAATTCATTAGTTTTCTGCATAAATCAATCTTCTATTTCTGATTTAAAGTTGTGTTATAAAGTTCCAGCAAAACCACTCTAACCACAGACTGAGACAATCTGTCTTTGAAGTGATTCTAATGTACTCTAATGATATCTTGATTGATTTATCAACTCTGTTCTCCAATGAAGGTAACTCCTGAGAAAAAATTACTAAAAATAAGATATATTTAATATTGATATGAAATACACAAAACTACTCTTTCTAACATATGTTTCTTTAATATTTACAATAAATATTCATGAATTATTATTAACATTTAGAATAAATAAATAATAGTAAAATATCTAATATAGTATTTGTCATTTGGGATTAGACTTTTATTCAAAAAAAATTTAAAGTTATTTTATATAAAAACAAGCAATGAAGTGCACTGATGTCTAAGGAGGGAGGGATGTACAGGTATGATAACCCCCACCCCCAATGAAATTTGGCATTTAGGAACTAAGACATCATTGTGGAGCTTCTATGTAATACAGCATGACACACAAAAAGTATTTTTTAGGGTTTACAGACCATATTACTTAGTGTATCAAATGAAGTAGCATATGTTGTTGATCTCTTAATATTTCCACACAAGAAAAAAGTTTTAGAAAGAGCCTAAATTTTGAAAAAGTAACTTAAGAAAAAGTAACTTACATAAGTTTTAAGTAAAAAGTTAAAATAAGTTTTAAGTTGAAAGCATTTTTTGAGTCTTGTAAGGTTAATGATATTTTCATGATCCTAACTTTATTAACAAAAAAGATATCAACAAAATAAAATTTCATCAAAATGAGTTTTGATTTTCAAAAGCATAATTTACCAGAGATCTAAAGAGATATGTCGAAAAGGGGGCCAAATAAATGTCGGAATTCATCCTTTATTATTCACATTGTGATGAAAAAATTAAGTTTTTAAAGTTAAAAGCATTTTTCTATTATTGGGATTATTTATACCCACAAATTTTAGTTCCAAGGTTATAAGTTTTAAGAATAAAACAGATTTACAACTTAAAAATGTAAGAATCGATCTAGCACCCCAAACAATTGGCAAAACTTAATGATACTTGGTAAAATATGAAGATTATTACCATAATTATCCCTAAAAACTTCAGCTCTGTATCTTTTATAGGAGTTGAAAAAATCATGTTTTACCCTTTCTGTCTCTGACAGATGGACAGATGGACGGACAGACAGATAGACATTTCATATAATAGAGTAGCTTCACTACTAATTATAGAATAGCTTTGCTACTAAAAATAAGCTCAGAACTCATATTTATAGTTTTAGAGGGGGTCTTTTGCTCCACTAGCCTCTAGAAAGGAAGTCCCAAAATAAAATCTGTAATGGTTAATTAGTTAAGTTATGTTAAAAAAGTTTTCTTTAAAAAATCAGATTGATATCTTTAAAAATAAGCTCAGAACTTACATTTTTAGTGTTTTCAGGGATCTTTTGTTCCACTAGCCCCTAGAAGAAAAGTCCCAAAATTCAATTTTTACAGTTTTACAGGTGGATCCAATCAAATAAATGAGCTTACAAGCTATAAAAACAAGCCCAACAATCCAGGGCAAAATTTGGTACTGAATTATAAATATTATTGTAGCATTTGCTGCATAACAAAAACACACACACAGAAAAACTTTAGGGTACCTATATTTTTGGGTACCTCAATGCTAAGAAATGATAAGGGAGTAATAAAAAAAAATATTTGTGTAAGAACCAATTATATTCAGAAAGTTTTTAAAAAACAGAGGGGGAGAGGAATGAGGATACTTTGTTAAATAGTTTAATGTTGCTGCCCTACTTATGGATATACTTATCCTTGGTAAATTAGTATAGTATAATGTTGTTGTTTTACATATGTATATAACTGTCCTTGTTAACATTAGAAGGAATAATGTTGCGTTACTTACAGATTGGGGGGGGGAGTCATATTGACCCCCCCCCCTCTAGTTATTTCAATGTCATTTTTTTTGTAGGTAAGATAGAGAGTTGTGACTTCATGACTATTTAAGTTTTGTAATTATACGTCGGCAAGAGTTGATCTTATAAGGATATCTGGTCTGTGTCGGTCGTGGCGTCCGGTCAAAGTCGGTTAGGTGGCACCAAATTTAGAAAAAAATTTAAATAAATCTTAATTTCTACATTATGACTTTTGTGTATAAGGAAAACCTAAAATTTTTTTGGTGAATACTTAGATATCAATGACCTTCTGAGAAAAGTGGTGTTATGACCACTCCCTGACCGACTTTATGACCATTTTTGTCCGGCTTTTACTACAGACAGATATAATGAATATCGTGGCTTATATTACAGCTAGAGACCTATACATTTTTTTGGTAAATCCTTGAGCAAATATAAACATAAAAAAATATTAATTGGCGTCGCCAACCGCCGTTTTACCGCCGAAAATGGTGGTTTCCGTTATTTGCCGTTTTTCGGCGATGATCAGAAAAAGTTTTTTTTTGTTATCAAAAATTAAAAGTTCGTCCAAAAATTTGGTCATCCTAGCTGCAAAATTGGCCGCCCTACAGCTGTTTTAATATTTAGCGGCTGGCCGCTAAAAAGCGGCTAAGGAGCGGTCTGACCGCTATGACTAGAAAAAGTAATTTTCTCTAAAAATACACATGAACCACCAGAAAAAAATTGTATGTCTCTAACTGTAACAGGTGCCGAGATAGAGGGGGAGGGTCAATATGAACCCCCCCCCCTCCCCCCAATCTATTAAGGTGGGAATTGGGGCCCGATCTGTAAGGGTTAAATTTAGATTATCATAATGTTGCTGACAAACTTGTGGATATAAATGCACTTGTTAAAATCAGTAATTTACCACAAAAATGGCACAATTAAGTAAGCAATTTACTTTTTTTCATGCTTACTCCACGAGGAGAGATTACTAGGGACAGCATAATATAATTTTGCCGCGCTATTTATGAATATACTTCAACATTACTTAAACATCACTATTGTATAATATTGCTGCTCTACTTATATTTATACTTGTCCATGTTAAATTCAGTATAGTAAAATAATGCTGTTCTTCTTATGAACATACTTGTCCTTATACCAGTATTACCTCTAGGGGCTTGGTGACGCTTTGGGTAAAAGTCCTCTCCACCCCACCTTGAACCTACTCTGTGTCTAAATTGCAATGTAACGCGCTCAATCGCCCAAGGGTATTAAGTAAGGTAACACCAAATAGATAGCCAAATCTTTAATTGCACGAATTTTGTCTAGAGGTCCTAGAGGCATGGTAATGAGTTGCACCTGTTTTAAACCAACACATTCTTCATACTAAAACTATTAATGTCACAAACCTCCCTCCTTGTTTGCTCAAACAAATGCATCTTAAAAAGTTTTAAGAAATAAAGCCAAACATTAACCCATTTACTAATTTAAAACAAGGAAATTTAAATAACAAAATGATTTGCTCATAAAAAAATTTAAAAGGGTGGGGTCAAAATAGGTAAACAAGGATGACAACATCCATAAAAGCGAAGCTCTGAAAAGGTGTGATAAATGAACAATAACACTTTTAGAGTGTCAGAACTAAATAATCAGAATATAAATGTTTAAAAGATGAAACAAAATTTTGAGTAAATTTGTTGAAAAACTGCTTAGATGCAGAATAATGTATAAGGACATACTTTCATTTTTATAGATGCTACGCTTACAAAATTATACTTTGTTGTCCTAGGAATCAGTATTTCAAAAATCAGATCCTTCAAAAAATTATATAACACAAAAATTAGCTGTTTAGAATGGACATACGGACATTCAGGTAACAATTATAGAGTTCCTACGATTTCTGAAGTCTACCTATCTACCAAAAGAATCACCATACAAATTTTGAAATTGATAGAAAAATTCTGACGTTCCTATTTTAATTTAATTTAATGCATAATTATAATTAACACTCAAAATATTCTTAAAAGTATATGTCCGTCTGTCTGTCCGTCAGTTTGTCTGTCTGTCCATCTGTTTACGTCTGTATGTCTGTCAATACCTTTTTGTTAATTTAGGCATGTTACAGTTATCCTTTAAATTTCAAAGGTTTTAGGATTTAGTGCTCAACAAGGTATCCTGAGTGAAAGTTACAATTTTAATTGGGATAAGACAATGAATGTTTCATTGAAATACATCCCCAATGATGATAATAGTTATTTATTGCATCGTATCATAGACAGCATTCCGCGGATAATAAATTTAAAAGATTAATTACGGTTTTGTTAACCCTGAGGGGCCGAAGTCCTGGGCTTACAAATCTGGTATTGATGTTATGTTTTTTTCATTTTAATATTCATATAAAATTGTCCAGTATGGCTTTGAACCGGTTCTAATCCTGCGGATATAAATAGGTTTCAAAGCCATACTGAAAATAAAATAACCCCTATTGTAGATTAAAATCATTGATTGTGCAATACTTGTCTGGAACCAACCAATCAAAATTAAATAAAAGTACCCAAAGTTTTTATGCTAAATATAGGCGAGGATGGTAATAAAACTTTGGGTACCTTTGAAAATATAGTCCAATGTACCCTCCCTCCTTGGGTAAAAATGTAATTTACTGCTCAATGATCCCTACATCCCTGGGTATGGTGTGTCTACAAAAAGGCAGTGTTCAAACTTTTACACCAATTATTTTAATCTACAAAAGTGGTCCCGTTTTATAATTGTAATTGTGCATATTGTAAACAGTTATCGCGCAAGTAAATTTCTGTTTTTCTACAATATAATATTTTTTTTTCATTTTGACTCAAAACCTATCAAATCAAGAGGGAAAACTTAGATTCGTAGCCACACTAAAATAGTTATTCATAGCATCATATTATATACACTAAACAGCTTTCCGTGGATTTTAAAATGTATAATTGTAAGAGTAAAAATAATTTTAGAATAATGCGTTGAAAACTTCATTTTATTTGCTCAAAGATGTGCCTCAAATTAAAAACGTTTCAAGAAAAATGCCACCCCCCTTCTCCTTATACAACCTATCCTAACCTGACCCAAAATTGAAGGTTTCAGTGCTCATCAAGGTACTTCGAGTGAAAGCGCCAATATTTTGTTTTAGAGCATTGCAGTTATATGGATTTATATTTCTTGTTTTTACTTTAAACTAAATTTTCGTTTTAACTAGGAATCTTAAAGACTAAGATAATGGACGATATTTTGATGAAAATTCCCTTTTTACAAACAAGTTTGAAAACTTATCTAATCAAAATTCAATAATCTATCATTATTATCTTTAGTGTTCAAACGTTTCCAACCCTAATTGTAATCTACAGAATGGGTAATTATGTTTACCATCAAACTAATTAGTTTTCCAACCCCAAAAAACCATACAAGTCAACAAACAACAGATTAGTTTTTGGGACAAGTATAATTTCCAGTCCAATGTGCCTTCCCTCCTAAATTGTAACACAGAAAGAAATTATCAGGGGAGGGGACCTTTGGCTGTAAATTACACTGCTCCACAATGTTGTGTTTGATGGCTCAAAAACTTTGGGTAATTTGAACCAATAATTTTAATAATTGTTTTTGGATGTATAAAAAAAATATTATTATCCATCGCCTGTTCTCTTATGATCGTGATTGGATAGTGTTAAAATTTATGATTTTATTAAATTTGGATTGGTTAATTAATTTACTTGCAATGTGCAAACGTTTCATTCAATAAAATTACAATTTCTGAGGGGTAGTTTAACATCCTTGAAGATATATATTAATTTATCATTCATTGTCTTATCCCTTTAGATTATTTAATGTTATATATTTAGTTCCAATAACATTTCTCTATACGCGGAAATCTGAAAATTAATATGTTTTGATAAATAACTATTACATAAATTATTGTTTCAGAGATCAACAATATACTCTGAGAAAAACACCAGTATTTTTTTAGCATTGCTTTCATGGATTCTACATTACCAAAGTCTTAAAATATTGTTTTCTTATTCGTTAACTTAACAACTTTGGGGACTTTTAAAATCTAATAAAAGTCCCCAAAGTTGTTAAGCCAGCGAATAAGAAAACGTTATCGTAAAACTTTGGGGACTAGTGTAATAAACATTGTACCTCTCTCTTTGCTAGTTCCCAAAGTTTTATAATAACGTTTTCTTATTTGTTGGTTTAACAACTTTGGGGACTTTTACTGAATTTTGATTGGTTGGTTTAAACACTTCTATACTTAATAACCTAACCATTCAAAATTTTATAAAAGTCCCCAAAGTTGTTAAGCCAGCGAAAAAGAAAACGTTATAGTAAAACTTTGTGGACTAGTGTAATAAACAGCCCATTGTTCCTCTCTCTTTGCTAGTTCCCAAAGTCTTACAATAACGTTTTCTTATTTGTTGGCTGAATTTTGATTGGTTGGTTTAACGGCTACTATACGTAATAACTTAAAAATTAAAAATCCAATAAAAGTCCCCAAATTTATTAAGCTAACAATAAGAAAAAGTAAAACTTTGGGGACTAGTGTAATAAACAGCCCATTGTCCACCCTTATTTCCGAAGTCTTATAATAACATTTTTTTATTAATTGGAGACTAGTGTAATAAACATTGTACCTCTCTCTTGCTAGTTCCCAAAGTTTTATAATAACTTTTACCTATTTGTTGGTTTAACAACTTTGGGGACTTTTACTGAATTTTGAATTTTTGGTTTAACCACTACTACACTTAATAACCTAACCATTTAAGATTCAATAAAAGTCCCCAAATTTATTAAGCCAGTGAATATGAAAACGTTATAGTAAAAGTTTGGGGACTAGTGTAATAAACAGCCCATTGTCCACATTACCAAAGTCTTATAATATCGTTTTCTTATTCGTTAACTTAACAACTTTGGGGACTTTTAAAATCTAATAAAAGTCCCCAAAGTTGTTGAGCCAGCGAATAAGAAAACTTTATCGTAAAACTTTGGAGACTAGTGTAATAAACATTGTACCTATCTCTTTGCTAGTTCCCAAAGTTTTATAATAACGTTTTCTTATTTGTTGGTTTAACAACTTTGGGGACTTTTACTGAATTTTGATTGGTTGGTTTAAACACAGCTATACTTAATAACCTAACCATTCAAAATCTAATAAAAGTCCCCAAAGTTATTAAGCCAGCGAATAAGAAAACGTTATCTTAAAACTTTGGGGACTAGTGTAATAAACAGTCCCCTCATTCTCTAATTCCCGAAGTTTTATAATAACGTTTTAATTTTTGATTGCTTAACAACTTTGGGGACTTACAGATGGGGTATTTTTAGGAATGTAAATGAATCTATCGGCTATTGTCTTATCCCTTTAGATCCCTGGTGGCGATAAACTTAAATTAAAGTACCTAGAGGTTTTTGGCCAGCTAAGAAGGTAATTTGCAGTTCAGTGTTCCCTACCTCCCTGGGTAGAGTAAAAGTTGTCTACAGGGAGGGAACAATGGACGAAAAATTAAATAAATTATGTCTATAATAACATGAGAAGGACAGTAGCGCCCTGTAATCGTTAACAGAAAGTCTGAACGTTAATTTGGCGAGGCTTTTTACATTAAGACAATATACATTAATAAGATACATACACAACGTTATTGTTTCTAAGCAACAAATAAGGTAATGTGGTTATAAAACTTTGGTTATCTGTGTAATTAACAGCCCAATGACCCCTACCGGTGAAGTATTATCTATCACATCGTTTTAAAGGCACTTTCCAGGGATAAAAAAAACTTTTATTACAAGATTAATTCAAGAATTGTTGGTTCTGGTAAAAAAATTTATTATTGGTGGAAAGTTATCTATAAAACGACATTATACATAATTTTAAGAGTTTCTCAGAAATGGTTTTTATTTTTTATATCGCAGAAATTAATTAAATTCACAGCCATACTGGACAGAGAGAGTAGGGACAATGACCTGTTTATTACACTAGTCCCCAAGGTTTTATAATAACGTTTTCTTATTCGTTGGCTCAACAACTTGATTTTAAATTTTGATTAATAAATTTATTAGTATAGTGTCCAAACGTTTCAACCACTAATGGTAAAAGACAGGGGTATTTTGATTGGTTGGTTAATTAAGTTGAGTGTCCAAACGTTTCACCCACTGATCGTATTCTATAGAAGGGGTATTTTTGTGTATGAAAATTGGGAATGTCTATTAATTTATTGGCCATTGTCTTATCCCTTTAGATACCTACTTAATGGAATAGTTATTTATCGCATCGTATAATAAACAGTTTTCTGTGGATATAAAAATGTACAATTATAAAATTGTTATTCCCGCGTTTCGATTATAATCCCCTGGATTAGAACCGGTTCTAATCCATACTGAAAAATAATGTATAGCAAAGTATTACAAACTGTTCTCCACGAGTAATAAAATAAAATTATCCTAAAATTAAAATAAGTTTTGTTAGCCAGGGCCTACGACCAATCAGAGCTTACAAAAATGGTTTTAATCTTAAATTTTTTTAGATTTAATATCTGTAGAAAGCTGAATATTATGATGCGATAAATAATTATTTTTTTATATAATCATATCCTTACAATAAAGTAACAGGATGTGTGTTTGTCTGTGTGTCTGTACCGAAGGATCTCACTAACCGCTGAACCGATCGGGTTCTCCTTTACAGGGTAGCTTCTCATAGGTCTCGGGAAAGTTTATAACACAACCCTCCTAAAATAAATCGCCCCTAGGAAAAAATTACCCGCCCTAAAAAAAAGAAAATTATTAAAAAAAAACTAAATTAAAAAATGGGGTCGGGTGGCGGGACCCCCCCCCCCCCCCCACTCTAATAAAATTTTTTTTACTTTTAAAAAGAATCTAAATTAAAAAATATGTTTTGAGATTCAACTCCCCCCTCCTCAAATGCCCTTAGAGGCCTCTAGGGGCAGAGCCGCTAAAAATATATAATACAAAGTAGAACAATGTCTGCCTGTCTGTCTATTTGTAATGAAGGATTTCGCTAACCACTGAACCGATTGGGTTTTTTTTTACAGGGTAGCTTCTCATAGGTCCTGGGAAGGTTAATAACTATTTTTGGGGAAAGTACCACCACATATACTCATCCATATGAAAAAACTATGTCTAGCACTGAATTATATCCAGCTTTCTACGGATATAGAATGTACAATCATAAGATTAAAACCAGTTTTTTAGCCGGCTCGGGGCTAAAAAAATAGTTTAAATCTTATAATTGTACATTCTATATCTGTGGAAAGCCGTTTATAATACGGTGCGAGAAATAACCAACATAAAACTTTGGGTACCAGTGTAATTTATGGTCCAATGACACCTCCCTTCTTTTTTGCTCGTACATGTACATCAAACGTTTTAAGTACCAAACATTAACCTATTTATAGTATTATGCAAGTTCGTTATCCAAACATTTCTTATATTTGTTTCTTATATATAGTAAATGTAAATAACAAAATGCTTAGCTAATAAAAATGTAAAAAGGTTTGTGTCAAAATAGTTTTTAAAAACCCATATATAACAGACGCACTGATGGGCTATATGTACTGTATATCATATATTACTAAAATAAAGTAATGCACAAATAAGGTCCAAAAAATACATATATTAATCTTTTGATTTTCATACAATTATATGTATATGCCGCTACCAAAGTAATGGTGCGTCCTACGTGGTTGCTAATGAAAACCACTTTTGTTGGGCTTGAGGAGTTCTAGAAAAAAGTATTTCTTGGTCAAGTCCGTAGAATGACTCCCAGGACCACTTTAAGGGGTCGAAAAGGTTACCCCGTTTTCGGCGGCAAGTTTAAAGCAAATAATGTTATGTTGTAATGGCCAGATTAAAACTAAATTTGGGTATTTTGCCGGATTTAAAACGTTTACTTTATTTCAGTAATATATGATCATTGATACTTAATAAAAAAGAGTCTAACCTTTCAATTAATAGAACTCCCATTATCCATGCATAGTTTCCTTTCAAGATAGCTTGACTTGGTTTAATTTGATGCGTAGTTTTAATTTAACTTTACGATTTTCTACAATTCAAATATTCTTTAAAGTATTATTGAATAGTTGAAATTGTTGATAATGTATAGTTAAAAGGAAATAGAATTCACTTGAGAATGTTTCTTGATTTATCAAAACACTTTTACTATAAATAAAAAGTACATTGCACAATCACATATACATAACAATAACATGTTTCTCTCTCGCTTACCATGAATGTACTGACTCGTCTTCGGGTCAGCCTAGTGCTGACCCTCGCGCTTACACCACATACACACACACACACACAAGCACGCACACACTCACAATTAAACACTTATTCCCGCATTCTAATGTTACTTTACTTGGGAGAGTGGAGTTAACCTTTTGCAAAACAGATAAAAACATTTGCAATAAAAAAGCTTCCCTGTAAAGCAAACTTCAGTTCACCTGCAAGATTGTTTTTTTACATACAGACATTCTGTTACTTTTGTATAGGAATAAAAAGATAGTTAATAGTTTTTCATTTTCCCGCCCAAATGTATAACATTTTCAAATCAAAACCTAATTATCTTTACAGCACAAAATGACTTTTTAGTAGTGAAGCTACTCTAGAATTCACTTTGTCTGTCCACCAGTCCGTCCGTAACGCTATGGGGGAAACGTGATTTTCTCTCATAGAAAAATGAGACAGACAAGAAAAAGACAGTATAATATCAGAGAAAATTTTTGGGTATAGTCTCATTTGTAGCAACGCCTCTTAAGGGGCGTTTCGTCGTATTTTAACAGTATCTTTTCTCCTATTTCTAGACCCTGCGGGGGCTCTAACCCTGCGGGGCCAATTACCTAACCCGGCGGGGCAATCACCTAACCTTACTTAACCTCTCAAAAGCTACTGTGAAAATATGACGAATCGCCCCTTAAGAGGCGTTGTCATGAAAGGGACTATACCCAAAATAAATTTTCCATGGTCCAATCCCTTGCATAGTTTCTCTATAACTTCTGTTAATTTATAAATGTTATCATGTTATAGATTTCAAACTTTGGGTAAAGATTCCTTTAACATAAATAAAACTTGGGAAGCAAAGCATTTCTATTAAAAACATATGGCAAAACTCTTTACATTAAAAATTAGTATAAACGTGGGTCCGCATATCTGGATTGGGTGTCCAAACTTTTCAACCAATTAATATAATCAAAAGTAACAGTTTTTAGTACCAAAGCTACTCTATATTTTGTAATGTCCGTCAGTCCGTCCGTCTGTCTGTCCGTCCGTCCGTCTGTTAGAGACAGAATGGGGGAAACATGATTTTCTTAGTAGCAAAGCTACTCTATAATTCGTAATGTCCGCCAGTCCTTCCGTCTGCCCGTCCGTCCGTCCGTCTGTTAGAGACAAAGTGGGGGAAACGTGATTTTCTTAGTAGCAAAGCTACTCTATAATTCGTAATGTCCGCCAGTCCTTCCGTCTGTCCGTCCGTCCGTCTGTTAGAGACAAAGTGGGGGAAACGTGATTTTCTTAGTAGCAAAGCTACTCTATAATTCGTAATGTCCGCCAGTCCTTCCGTCTGTCCGTCCGTCCGTCTGTTAGGGACAAAGTGGGGGAAACGTGATTTTCTTAGTAGCAAAGCTACTCTATAATTCGTAATGTCTGCCAGTCCGTCCGTCTGTTAGAGACAAAGTGGGGGAAAACTTTATTTTCTTAGTAGCAAAGCTACTCTATAATTCGTAATGTCCGTCAGTCCGTCCGTCTGTCCGTCCGTCTGTTAGAGACAAAGTGGGGGAAACATGATTTTCTAAGTAGCAAAGCTACTCTATAATTCGTAATGTCCGTCAGTCCGTCCGTCTGTTAGAGAAAAAGTGGGTGAATCGTGAATTCTTAGTAGCAAAGCTACTCTATAATTCGTAATGTCCGTCAGTCCGTCCGTCTGTCTGTCCGTCCGTTCATCCGTCCGTCTGTTAGAGACAAAGTGGGGGAAACATGATTTTCTTAGTAGCAAAGCTACTCTATAATTCGTAATGTTCGTCAGTCCGTCCGTCTGTTAGAGAAAAAGTGGGTGAAACGTGAATTCTTAGTAGCAAAGCTACTCTATAATTCGTAATGTCCGTCAGTCCGTCCGTCTGTCTGTCCGCCCGTCCATTCGTCCGTCTGTTAGAGACAAAGTGGGGGAAACATGATTTTCTTAGTAGCAAAGCTACTCTATAATTCGTAATGTTCGTCAGTCCGTCCGTCTGTTAGAGAAAAAGTGGGTGAAACGTGAATTCTTAGTAGCAAAGCTACTCTATAATTCGTAATGTCCGTCAGTCCGTCCGTCTGTCTGTGCGTCCGTCCGTCCGTCCGTCTGTTAGAGACAAAGTGGGGGAAACATGATTTTCTTAGTAGCAAAGCTACTCTATAATTCGTAATGTCCGTCTGTCCGTCCGTCTGTATGTTAGAGACAAAGTGGGGGAAACATGAATTTATTAGTAGCAAAGCTACTCTATAATTCGTAATGTCCGCCAGTCTGTTCATCTGTCCGTCTCTCTGTCCGTCCGTCTGTTAAAGACAAAGTGGGGGAAACGTGATTTTCTTAGTAGCAAAGCAACTCTATAATTCGTAATGTCCGTCCGTCTGTTAGAGACAAAGGGGGGGTAACGTGATTTTCTCAACTCCTATGACTGATAGAAGGCTAAAACGTTTTGATAACATTCCCATCATTAAGGAGCATAATTAACTTTAACACAACCATGGCGGTCGGACTGCTTTTTAGCAGGTTTTAGGCTATTTTTGTATTTTTCACATTTTTTTATATATGGATATCTAAATTAAATTTCCTGTTGTTTAATGAAATATCTATGGGGGGTTGGACTGCCTTTTAGCAGGTTTTTGGCTATTCTATATTTTTACATATTTCTCCATATCTTTGGGGTTTATGGTCCGATTTTCAAAATTTTTGTAGTTAAGAATATCAAAATAAGATTTCCAGTTGTTTAAAAGAAATATCCCTGGTGATCAGACTGCCTTTTTGCAGGTTTTTGGCTATTTCTATTTTTTTATATAGTTCCTAATATCTTTGGTGTTTATGGTCTAATTTTCAAAATTTTTGCAATGAAGAATATAAATTTTTTTTTTTACTTATTTAATATTGTACACTATCTTATCCCTGAGCAAAATAAAAAATCATTTTTAGGACCAATTATTGAAAAATATTTTATTTCACACCCTAGCAGCCAAGATTAGTTATTATCGCAGCATTCTATAATTAGCCTTTGCAGATAGTCAAACGATAAATTTTAAGATTAGTTCCGGTTTTGTTAGTCCTGAAGGGCCGAAGGCTTGGTCCAATGAAAACTGGTATGAATATTAGGATTTTAATTTTACTCTTCATAGAAAATGTCTATATTTTGATACGATACATGATTTTGCAGTATCTAGAAACAGTTCTAATCCGGCAGATATTAATTGATTTTGAAGCCATACTGGAAAATCAAATAAATTACAGACCGAATTATGGGAGGAAAAAAGTGAATCATAGAGTAGCTTTGCTTTTTATACTTTCTTGGTTAGTATTTTTTTTCCAAAGGGAGAGCGGAGACAATTGGCTGTTTATTTCAATAGTCCCCAAAGTTTTACAATAACGTTTTCTTATTCGTTGGCTTTGGGGAGTTTTACTGTATTTTGATTGGTTTATTAAGTTGAGTTTATAAACGTTTCAACCCTTAATTTTAATCTACAGAAGGGGTAATTTTGCGTGTCATATTTAGGGATGTGCATCAATTTATCGACTATTGTCTTATCTCTTTAGATCCCTGATTTGTTTCATAATTTTATTTGTTATCCTTGCTTAACCCATTAGTGACGAACCGAGTATTAAAACCTGGTTCCAGAAAATGTAAAAAAACAGTTTCCAGCTTCATAATTGCATCATTCTCAGTATGAATCCCCCCTCTACTACCCTGGCTTTCATTTCCCCCTGGAGCAGGCAGTTTTGCTTACTTCCGTTTGCCGGTATAGATGCTGTGAGTATTGGTGCAAAAAATATGACGTAACAAAAAAAATTAGCCAATGAGAGGCCACCATAAATTTTACCATTGGTCAATAACGGCCTCTCATTGGCTAATTTTTTTTGTTACGTCATATTTTTTGCACCAATACTCACAGCATCGCCGGTATAGCTCAACAATCATGAAAATTTAGGTGAATTCAAAATACCCCTTCTAACTTTTTTGTTTTTATAGTAAAGTCGCTGATTTTTTTCGTGAAATCGAAAGTTTATTGACAAGTACATCTATTTGTGAATTCGCTTTATTCAAATTATTATTTTTTATATGATTTTTCTATTGTTTTTTTACGCCCTATTATGACCCGGTTCGGCATGGCCATAAATACCCGACAGTTTTAAAACCCTGCTCGGTTTTGGTTTTATTACCCGGTTTTTAACTTTTCAACCATTAAATATTTTTTTATGATCTATTATTCTTGAGCCACCCTAATCAGTATAAACTAGTAATCTCTATATGTGTCCTCCAATATTGTTATGCTCTTTTTCTGATATGTAACACCCAAATTTTATATGTTCTTTTTTTGTAGTGTGTGTGTTTTAAAACTTCGACAAACGTTTTTTTTAACCAAAAACGGCGGCACCTACAGCTGAAACATTGGATATAAATCCCTTCGTATATTACTTGTAGCTCTTAAGATTACATGAGGTTGTGTAGTCTTCAATTACGGATGGTATCAAAGTTCTAAAAAGTGTTCATCTCACTTTGGGCGTTCAAAAATTACATTTTTCATTTTTTTGTCGAAATAACCTGGTATTTAGGAAAAAACGGGTTTTAATGCTGGCAAAAACCACCAAAAACGAGTCAGAATACCCGTTGTGCATTTATGGCCATGCCGAAACGGTTTTTTTTGCAACTTTCCTGTGCACGCCACTAGAGCAAAACAAAAAAATTGGAATTCCATTTTGACCATTATAAAGCTTCCCTGAGATTTTCAGCTCGATCGGCCCATAAAAGTGGCGCTGGGCACTAATGGGTTAAGAGAATGCTTTTTATAACACGACAACAACATAAGTTTTAAGTATGTGTAGTAACATATAATATAGGCTAAGCTTATTCTTGGAGGGATAGGACAATGGCTGATTGATTATTATACATTTTTACATAAAAATGAAATGGTTTGGCAAGGATAATTAATATTCCATCATCCTTCTCCAATATCCCAATGTTAATTAAATCTACAGACCTTTGAATCTAATTAATTAAGCTAGGTATATGAAATTTAAAGTTGAAATCTATTTTTTTCCGTTTTAAAGAATAATAAGATAATTTCTCTAATTTAAATGAAAACAATTAATTTTTAATGTTTTTCTCAATCCTTATATAAAAGTAACAGGATGTCTGCCTGTGTCCCTGTATGTATCTATGTCTGTCTGCAGTGAAAAACTTTGCCAAAAGCTGAACAAATATGGTTTTCCTGTATGAATTTTTAATTGTATATTTTTATTTTATAAGGGTACCACACTCCTCAAAATATAAATAGTTCCTAGAAAAATTGTATTCCCCCTCCCTAATTTTTCTTACTTTTTTTCTCTTAAAACTAATTAGGGGAAGGTCAATGTACCCTTTTTTCCGACTTCAAATTTATCTAGTGGCCTCTAGGGTAAGCCAAATAAGCAATAAATGTGATTGATTGATTGTAAGTAATCTATCAAAAAATTGCATGATCTGGTATATAAGCCAAATAAGCAATAATTTTCATTGATTACTTATAAGTAATTTATAAAAAAATTGCATGATTTGGTTTATAAGCCAAATAAGCAAATATTGTGATTGATTGCTTATAAGTAATTGATCAAAAAATAGCATGATTTGGTATATAAGCCAAATAAGCAAAAAATTTCATTGATTGCTTATAAGTAATTTATCAAAAAATTGCATGATTTGGTATATAAGCCAAATAAGCATTTATTGTGATTGATTGCTTATAAGTAATCTATCAAAAAATTGCATGATTTGGTATATAAGCCAAATAAGCAATAATTGTGATTGATTACTTATAAGTTATTTATAAAAAAATAGCATGATTTGGAATATAAGCCAAATAAGCAATAATTTTCATTGATTACTTATAAGTAATTTATCAAAAAATAGCATGATTTGGTATATAAGCCAAATAAGCAAAAATTTTCATTGATTGCTTATAAGTAATTTATAAAAAAAATAGCATGATTTGGTATATAAGCCAAATAAGCAAATGTTGTGATTGATTGCTTATAAGTAATTGATCAAAAAATTGCATGATTTGGTATATAAGCCAAATAAGCAAATATTTTCATTGGTTGCTTATAAGTAATTTATCAAAAAATAACATTATTTGGTATATTAAAATATGCAAAAATTTAGATTAAATAAAAACCTTAACATTCTATTTCCAATTTGTAGACCAACCATGCCCATGGAACATTGATCTGTAAATTACATTTATACCCAAGGTGGGAGTGTACATTTGACTGTATTTACACAGGTACCCAAAGTTTCATTACCATCCTCGCTCAATGGTTAGCTTAAAATCTTTGGGTACATGTAGTGCACTCGCTTGCCATCAGGGAGGTGAAAGCTATATTATATCTCTGCCTAAGCCCCGTGTCATAACTAAAGACGTTATAATGGTTCCTACTGCTACTAAGTCAGGTGCGCAACAATAATAGTTAGAGTAGGGGGAATGCCTGGGCCCAAAACAGGGGCAACTTATTACAAAGGTTGTGCAATCAAATGGTTGGTTTGGTTGAATGATTGGTGAATGGATGCTTTACACCAAACACATAAGAAGAGTATGTTTTAAGGTGTTTGGAGAGGTCTAGAACCCAAAGCAACACCAAGCAACCTACAGTTTTAACTCTTACTTTCCTTAGGATGCTACTTTGTCTGAGGCTGCTTTGTCCGAGGCTACTTTGTCCGGAGGCTACTTTATCTGAGGCTACTTTATCCAAGATCCAATTGCTGTCATACCAATGACTATTCAATTGTAAATTAGTTAATTACATTAATGTCTGAAACATCCAGCATAGAAGAATTTTCGGGGTTCCTTTCATGGCAAGCCTCCTAAGAGGTGTTTCATCATTTTTTCACAGTATATTTTATAGGTTATGTTAGGTTATTGCCCTACAGGGTTAAGCAATTGGCCCCACAAGGGACAGAAATAGAGGAAAAGTTACTGTGAAAATACAACAAAATGCCCCATAAGAGGTTGCCACAAAAGAGAATTTTCTTCTACAATTTCTATTTAACTATTGACTGATTGAATACAAGCTTATGCTCAGGTTTTTTTAAAGGGGGTGGGGGAAAGGGCATTTGCCAGAAGAAAAAAAACAGCCTAAAACTATACCTAGAGGTAAATTTGCAATTGCAGTAGCCTAAGGGAAACATCTCCAAAATGGAAAACTCAATTAATACTGCATTAGAATTTATCTGCTGAATGCATATACAACGTCAAGAGAAATGATTTAAAAAAAAACTTAATTATGCATAGAAAAGTCCAATTATTCCAAAGACCTTTTTTTCAAAGATTTGTGGATTTCAAGGTTGTGCCAAAATATTCACATTTTTTAAATTCAAATTGTACTACTTGTATTAATAGTAGAAAAATATTACTCATACCATTAGAATCTTCATAAGCTCTAGTTTTTGAAAATATAAAGACTGTTTTTGTGCTATTTGTAGTTTATGAGGTAAGTTGAAAAATGTGAGAAAAAGGTTGAAGTTTTCAGTAATTGGAACATTTAACCACGTAGCTCCTATACTATACGTAGCACAGGAATGGTTTTTATATGTTAAAAAACTAGAGCTTATGACAATTCTAACTATATGCATAACATTTTTCTACTATTAAAACAAGCCGCATAATTTGAATTTTAAAATTGTGCTTATTTTTTTAACAACCTTTAAATCAATAAATCCTCAAAAATAAGGCCTTTGGAAAAAATGTTTTTTAGCGCATAATTTGATGAAATAATCCTGTTTAGATATTTGAAATGTAAATGTCTCAATGGTTTTCCATAATAATTTTATTTTCTATGCATAATTAAGTTTTTTTTTATAAATCACTTCTCTTGAATGACCCTGTAATACAAAAGTTTTTTTAAAAATCATTTCTCTTGAATGACCCTGTAATACAAACACCATAAGATTTTTTTGATGAAAATTACTCCATAACACATATTACTTATAAGCAATCAATAACAATAAATGGTTATTTGGCTTATATACCAAATCATGCAATTTTTTAATAAATTATTTACAAGCAATCAATGAAAATGATTGCTTATTTGGCTTATATACCAAATCATGCAATTTTTTGATTAATTACTTATAAGCAATCAATGAAATTTATTGCTTATTTGGCTTATATACCAAATCATGTAATTTTTTCATAAATGACTTACAAGCAATCAATCACAATATATGCTTATTTGGCTTATATACCAAATCATGCAATTTTTTGATAAATTACTTATAGGCAATCAATCACAGTAAATAGTTATTTGGCTTATATACCAAATCATGCTATTTTTTGATAAATTACTTATAAGCAATCAATCACAATAAATGCTTATTTGGCTTATATACCAAATCATGCAATTTTTTGATAAATTACTTACAAGCAATCAATCACAATAAGTGCTTATTTGGCTTATATACCAAATCATGCAATTTTTTGATAGATTACTTATAAGCAATCAATCACAATAAATGCTTATTTGGCTTATATACCAAATCATGCAATTTTTTGATAGATTAATTATAAGCAATCAATCACATTTATTGCTTCTTTGGCTTATATACTAAATCATCCAATTTTTTGATAAATTACTTACAAGCAATCAATCACAATAAATGCTTATTTGGCTTATATACCAAATCAAGCAATTTTTTGATAAATTACTTACAAGCAATCAATCACATTTGTTGCTTATTTGGAATACATCAGCCAAATCTTCTCTTTTTTTCATAAACTGCTTACAGGAAGGAAGGGATTAATTATTACTCCTCCTTCTTTTTCTTCAGTTCAACTTATATAAGCCACTTTTACTGTAAATGACTGAGTATTTATTTACTCCACCCTCTTTTAACTCACAAGTAAGACCAAATTGTTGTTGAATGCTGATATAAGTAAGCAATTAGTATTTTTATGGCTTATCAGTAATTTACCACAAAAATGGCACAATGGCACATTTAAGTAAGCCAAAAAAAATGTTAATTGCTTACTTACTCGTTTTGAGATTACTTTTGAAATATATACTTTTCTAAAAGGAAAATCCGATCGGTCAAAATTAAAAAAAAAAATTATCATAAGGTTAACATATTGGGTTATAATGTTTGTTAAATTGTGCCTAATTGTTTTAGGAACCACCATTTAAGGATTATCATTTCATATTACAAGATTATTCCTTGTCATTTTAGGAATCTACATTCGCGATTTGGAATAAATATTGCTTTGAAATTATGATCAATATGTTGGCCACAACCTGAAATGAAGCTCAAGTAAAGCCTAATTTAAGTTAATGTTATTAACATACTAACAAAATTGATTGTAGAAATACCTCACGCCAGGCTACAATTGCCGAGCTCTGGGACCTATGTATGGTGAAATTAGACATAAAACCATGATGATTCCAGATAAAGCCAAAATATTTCAGCGGGGTCTTTTTGAAAATTTTGAACAACTTTGCTTTTATGAAGTCTTTTATAAAACCTCTCTATATATGATTTATTTAAGGCTGAATTTCCGTGACCTTAGCAAAGCAACTGATAAAAACGGCAATTAATTAACTCCCTTCAGGAGTTGTTTCATGAAAAACTTTATAAAAGCAAAATTGTTCAAAATTTTAAATATATAATCTTTGCTTTTCTTGTCATGATTATGCGGCAACTCCTAGGGGATGACAATTGAACTTGAAATTTTTAAATCTAATTTTCTCAAAAAGATCCCGCTGAAATATTTTGGTTTTACCTGGAATCATCATGGTTTTATGTCTAATTTCACCATACATAGGTTCCAGAGCTCGGCACTTATTTTTGTCTTGATTCAATTGTAGCTTGGCGTGACCTGTTGCTTTGCTATGTTTAAAACCGAAAGGGCGATTCTAGAATGCTTATATGGACAATACAAGAGTTAACAATTATGCATCGATTTTAAAAATGTTCCATATTAGACTGTATATACTCAAATCTACTATAGTAGCGGTTACGCCTTAAAATTTTGCATTGCAGTTTTAAAAAGAACAAAACATGATTTTTTTCAGGGGCATTTTCTCGTGGGAGGGTGGTGGTACCCTTCCCCCCCAAAAAACACCTTCTCAGGACCTTTGAAATCAGATAGACTTAGAGACATCCTGTTTCTTTTAAGCACAACTGTGCATAACTGTCCTTGTTTACTGCTAAACTGTGTATGTATAACGGTTTCAGCCTTTTTTTTGCATCCCCAAGATTTATTCAAAATGTTAATAAATGATTTTGCCCCCGGGGGAAACACGATACAAATTGTTGTTTAGAGTCACCAAGGCGGTGTGCGCTCACATCTGCAAAAAGTCTTCTTTTGATTAGCACAGCTATGAAAAAAAAACTTTACGAGACGGATAGCTTTTTTCGTTAATTTAATTATGTTATAATTGTCCTTTTGATTTCAAACTTTGCATGGTGATTCCTGTAGTAGTTAGGTACGGTTTAGAAAGCGTGGCAACTCTATAATCATTACCCGAATGTCCGTACGTCCATTTTTAACATATTAATTTTTATACTTTTTAACAACAAATTTTTATGTGATATAATTATCAGATTGTTCTGATTTTTGGTATACTGATTCCTGGGACAACAAAGTACAATACTATAAGCAAAGCAACTCTATAATCAAGTCCTAAAACATTATCCTGTAACAAGAAGTTTTTCAACAAATTTACTCACAATCTTGCTTTAACTCTTATACATTTATATTCTGATTCTTCAGTTCTGACATTATACAAGTCATTAACATTAAACAATTATTATAAAGTATTAAATTTAAAATTTGGGGGGAATGAGATTCTACACCAAAAAGGCAACCTTTGATAAAACTTATACGCTTCTTCACGGTTAATGGATAGTTATTACAAAAATATTATATATGATAAGGTCAATATTAACAAGAGAAAATAAAATTTTTTGAATCAAATACACACAATTATATCATAACATTTATAATGTTTTTGTCTTATTATTCTAGCAGATACTCTATAAAAGCAGGAATCTTAAGGGATGAGAAATTAATGTTAACTAAATTTAAACCCCAATGTCGATAAACTAAATTACCCATTGTGTAGATTATGATTATTGGTTAAAAGTTTGGACACTATCAGTTAGAAAACTTAATGAATGAGCACAACTTTAGAGCCAACGAAAAAGAAAATGTAATTTTAATACCTATCTAACAAAAATAGATAATAGGTAAACATTATTTATAATTCTGGAATTCAGTTTATGTATCTAAAAAACTTGAAGAAAAATACTATTTCTAGTCCCTTACCCGTGTAAATTACGTATGCATAAAGCAAATTGTGGTCACAGCCAAAAAGATAATATTACTAATGGAGGGTAGGAAGGGGAGGGGGGTTGTTAAAAGTATACCCCCCCCCCCCTAACAAGTGCTGATGAAAAGGTACATAATGGACTGGTACCCAAAGTTTTGTATATACTTTTCTAGTTGATTGGTTTAAAAACTTTGGGAGCGTAGTGATATTAAGTATTGATTGGTTGGCTCAAATGTTTCTAATATAAGATGTAATTTTGCCTATCAACTTATTTATTGTCTTATCCCTTTAGATCACTGTAAATTTGTTCGAAACTTTTATTTAATTTGCTTGAAATTAGTTTAATTTCTTGAATTTAAAAAAAGGGCTTCATTAGAAGAAATCAAATTAGTTATAATTGAAGGTACTCTAAAATTTACAATGTTATTAATGTTTTTGGGAGTCATACAGAGAGAGAGAGAGGGGACATTGGACTGAAAATTATCCTGGTAATCAACGTTTTATAACCATTCGATGGCTTTAAATGATTGGGTAAATTTATTGATTTATTATTGGTTGGTTCCAAACTAGCAGTGTCTAAACAATTTAGCTAATAATTTTAATCTACAGAAGTGGATGTGGATCAATTTATTGTCCATTGTGATATCCCTAAAATCCCTGGAAATTTAGATTTTCTTGGATGCTATTTAAAATAAACGTATATTCAAAAATTTGCAATGTACATCGTTGCTCATAATTTTTGTTTTTGCTCTAGGATTCTTGGGATATTGTCATCCTGGTTAATTTGTAATAATTGAACAGTTAAACAAATTAAGAGATGTGATTTAGAATGTCATATTAGTTAATTATTGCATCGTATTATAAACAGCTCTCCGCAGATATAAGAATAAAAAATTATAAGATTAAACGTGTTTTGTTAGCCACCAGGGACCGAAGGCCCAATGATGATAAACAATGTTTCTTTCTCTGAAGATTAATTATCGGTTGAAAAGTTTAAACACTGCACTGCTATAAGTTTAAGGCATCCAATCATGATTTTTTAAATGAACCCAAAGTTTTAAACCCAACAATGAGAGAAATGTGTTATTCAAGCTCTAGACACAATCAAAATTTACAATCCAATGTCTCACCCCTCCCTGTATCTAAGTTTTGTTTAAGAAAAATCAAAATTATCTATCTATCTGGAGGGAATACATACTTATTATACATAATGAGACCACACCGTAAAATAGGGGACATCTATCTATCTTATTAAATATCTAGCTATCTATCATTTACACCCAGGAATAAGTAGAGAGGTTAGCAAATCAAAATTCAAACTTTTTTCGTATAAAATATCAAGTTAAATGTTTGATATTTCCATTAAGCTCTACTTTTCAAAATTAAAGGTCTTCTGAATTGCTTTTGAAACTTTGAAGTGTTTAGCAGCCATTCTTGCAAAAGGTTGATTATTTGAGCATAAGAAAAATGCGCTAAAACCATTTTTAGATGTTGACACCTAAGTTTTTAATTTTCAACCTTACTGTACTTTTTCAACAAAAACTGTAATTTTTTTGTTGTTTCATAATTTCCCTTAAAAAACGAAGAAAATAAGCCATTAATCATTAAATTCTGATAACTATAAGTGGGGTAAAATTGCTTTCAAAAAAGTGCTCATAAAAAAAAACACTGTATTTGAAATATAAATATTTTTAAAAATTTATGTCAATGACCCAGGGAAGGAGGGGCCATTATTATTAAGCTGTTTATTTCAATAGTAGCCAAAGTCATATGAAACCATTTTCTTATTCGTTGCTCAACAACTTTTAGGACCTTATTAAATTTTGATTAAGTCGAGTGTCTAAACATTACAACCACTAACTGTAATATACAGAAGAGATAATCAAACATCATTGGTGGTGTACATAAATTTATCGGCTATTGTCTTATCTCATTAGATCCCTGTTATGACCACAGCAACGCTCTGGGCAATGTCAACCCAAAAAAAAAAACTACATAACAGGCGACCAATTTCAATATAGGGGAGAGAACAATATTTGGAAAAACAATTCTAAAATAAAATAACCCGCAACGCGTCTTACTAGAGACATTTTACAAAGTTATATACTGATTTTATACAATGTGTTTTAATTCAATAGTTAGAGCAGGGGAAATGCACTGGTTTATAAACAGGCGCAACTCACTTATTATTAATTGGAACTTCCAGACATAGTTTGTTTGTAGTTATGAAAGATACCCAATGTTTTTAAGATACAAATTATTGGGTACAAGCAACATTTACAATCCAATGTTCCTTTATGATTTTTTAAAGTGCTTGTCCTTTTCCTCGGGACCAATTTTAATTTCCAGACCATCTCTTTTTTTCATGGGAGCAAAGCTTTTCTATATTTTACGCAGGGATAAGGGATGGGAAACGTAGGAAAATATTATTTCAGGCCTATTTCAAGCCTAGGCCTAATAAACCAGTTTTGGGATGACGCAGTGGTTCGTCCTATACGCTAATGAAAAAGCTGTGTGTGTGTGTGTAGATAAAGTATAGAATCAAATTCAGGTTGCTAGTTTAAAGTAAAAAACATAACTTTTTATAAACCTATATATTAATGGCTTTTGTTAAAATGAAGTTTTTTCTCTCCCAAAATTTTTTTATCTTTTACTTTGGTAATTTGAACTGTCAGAAAGCTATCGTTGGGTTTCCCTCAGACAGATTTAGTTTGTATTATTTGCATTTTTATTAATGAGTAAAAATTTTATTTGAAAATTTCATTGCTAATTAAAATTCAAAATAAATAAATAAATATGCACTTGGGTAACATTCTATCAAGTTCTTTGGAACTATAATGTAATGATATTTCTGTACTGTGTTGTATTGTACAAAAATTAGGGTTAAAGTGTTGTATCAATTCCGTACTAAATTTTTAAAATTCAAAATACAACATCTAATTTATAAACTACCAAATGAAAATTCGTAGCTACCTTCTTTCCAAAATAATAATCCCGTTATTTTTGTTTTTTCTATATGGCCCTTTTTTAATGTTTAACTCGAAGCAGATTTAATAATTAAACTAATGTGATCTAACACCATTTATATTTATTTTTTCGTAGCAGACGAAATCATTATTTTTTCTAGAATTTTCTGCTTCTAAAATTTTCGCCAATTGGTGATTGGTTGATACAAAACAAGCCCAAATCACAGAACACTATTGGTTTAGAGCGGTAGCCAATATGAGCCGTCCGCCAGTAAGGTCATTAAATTAGGCAAATGGTAAAAGTTGCATGATCCCTTTCAAAACCAGGCCGAGACCTAATTTATGGCCAGGTTTCCTATCCCTTATCCCTGATTTTACGATCTTATCATATATTCTAATACTAACAGATATACCCCTAGAATCTAGGGGCTTTGCACTCAAAGTGACAAAAAGGGTTAGTAAAATAGCTGAAAACCAACCTACTAATAATATCTGAAAATAAAAAATAATAAAACCAATACAGGAACTATTGCTATCTTAAGCTTCAGATAAAAAAAAAACTTATAGGAAATTCGGTTATGTTCTTCATTTTATTTTCGTCTTTCAATATGCCTTCTAATATAAAGCTCGTGGATGCTAGAAACTCTGCCGCCAGTGTTTTAAAATATGATATTCATTCAGCTGTTGACTGACGCATCCTTGTATGTTTGTGTCTCTGCGACCCACCCATATCAATTTGATTGATTACTAAGGTCTTTTTAAAAGTAATATCACATAACACGACTAGATAATATATAATTTAAGTATGACAACATTCATAAAAGCGAAGCTTTACAAAACATGTATAAATTTTATAACTTGATTATAGAGATGCTTACATCATAATATTGCACCTACTTGTTCTAGGAATCAGTATTCCAAAAACCAAGGATATCATATTAGAATTATTACGTCAAGTTTTAAATCTAGGATGTCTAAATTGATGATATGTACTAGCCGTTACCTTTGGAGAAAAACTTTGCTTTTAAAAAAGGTACTGTGACAATACATATTTAATAACTTTAGAATTCCATCAAATTTTTGGCCAATTTGTCTCAAACTTTGTTTTGTTTTTATATAACAGTTTAGACTCAGTTTTTGTAGTTTATTCAGTAATCTTTGGGGATAGGACAATGGAGTCATTGGAGTGCACTGCCAGTCAATATCAATAATAGTTACCAAAGTATTAAGCCAGCAATTACATAAACTTTGGTTACCAGTATAGTTTGCAGTCAAATGTCCCCTTCATCTCTGAGATTATTCCAATCATTAAGTATAACACTCTCTGGATTAATGTTTTAATTAATAAACTTTATATTATCTTCAGAATACCTACACCCGACCATTATTACAAGGTGTTTTATCCAAGAAATAAAACTAAATAGTTGTATTCAGTATAACTCTATATATAAATATTATATAAACTTTATATTATCTTCAGAATACCTTTACCTAACCATGATTACAAGGTGTTTTATCCAAGAAATAAAACTAAATAGTTGTATTCAGTATAACTCTACGTATAAATATTATATAAACTTTATATTATCTTCAGAATACCTACACCCGACCATGATTATAAGGTGTTGTAACCAAGAAATAAAAGAAAAAAGTTGTATTCAGTATAACTCTATATATAGAAATTATATAAACTTTATATTATCTTCAGAATACCTTTACCTAACCATGATTACAAGGTGTTTTATCCAAGAAATAAAACTAAATAGTTGTATTCAGTATAACTCTACGTATAAATATTATATAAACTTTATATTATCTCCAGAATACCTACACCCGACAATGATTATAAGTTGCTGTATCCAAGAAATAAAAGAAAAAAGTTGTATTCAGTATAACTCTATATATAGAAATTATATAAACTTTATATTATCTTCAGAATACCTTTACCTAACCATGATTATAAGGTGTTGTAACCAAGAAATAAAACTAAATAGTTGTATTCAGTATAACTCTATATATAAATATTATATAAACTTTATATTATCTTCAGAATACCTTTACCTAACCATGATTATAAGGTGTTGTAACCAAGAAATAAAACTAAATAGTTGTATTCAGTATAACTCTATATATAAATATTATATAAACTTTATATTATCTTCAGAATACCTTTACCTAACCATGATTATAAGGTGTTGTAACCAAGAAATAAAACTAAATAGTTGTATTCAGTATAACTCTATATATAAATATTATATAAACTTTATATTATCTTCAGAATACCTTTACCTAACCATGATTATAAGGTGTTGTAACCAAGAAATAAAACTAAATAGTTGTATTCAGTATAACTCTATATATAAATATTATATAAACTTTATATTATCTTCAGAATACCTTTACCTAACCATGATTATAAGGTGTTGTATCCAAGAAATAAAACTAAATAGTTGTATTCAGTATAACTCTATATATAAATATTATATAAACTTTATATTATCTTCAGAATACCTTTACCTAACCATGATTATAAGGTGTTGTAACCAAGAAATAAAACTAAATAGTTGTATTCAGTATAACTCTATATATAAATATTATATAAACTTTATATTATCTTCAGAATACCTTTACCTAACCATGATTATAAGGTGTTGTAACCAAGAAATAAAACTAAATAGTTGTATTCAGTATAACTCTATATATAAATATTATATAAACTTTATATTATCTTCAGAATACCTTTACCTAACCATGATTATAAGGTGTTGTAACCAAGAAATAAAACTAAATAGTTGTATTCAGTATAACTCTATATATAAATATTATATAAACTTTATATTATCTTCAGAATACCTTTACCTGACTATGATTATAAGGTGTTGTAACCAAGAAATAAAACTAAATAGTTGTATTCAGTATAACTCTATATATAAATATTATATAAACTTTATATTATCTTCAGAATACCTTTACCTAACCATGATTATAAGGTGTTTTATCCAAGAAATAAAAGAAAAAAGTTGTATTCAGTATAAATCTACGTATAAATATAATATAAACTTTATATTATCTTCAGAATACCTTTACCTGACTATGATTATAAGGTGTTTTATCCAAGAAATAAAACTAAATAGTTGTATTCAGTATAACTCTACGTATAAATATTATATAAACTTTATATTATCTTCAGAATACCTTTACCTGACTATGATTATAAGGTCTTGTATCCAAGAAATAGACTAAATAGTTGTATTCAGTATAACTCTATATATTACATAAACTTTATATTATCTTGAGAATACCTACACTCGACTATGATTATAAGGTTCTGTATCAATAAATAAAAATAAAGAAAGAAAAAAGTTGTATTCAGCATAACTCTACATCTAAATGCATACAAATTAATGGCAATACAAGGTGTCCATACAACCCATAAGTTTTCTTTTATATTCATATATCAATAAATGTCACCAAAGTTTTAAACCAACAAATCAGAGATTATATTTATAAAATTAGTGTAATCTACAGTCTAATGTACCCTTTCTCACTGGAATGAAAGAAAAACATTGACAAATGGACAAAAAGACCTCAAAAAAGAAAGTCAGTATAACAGCTACTCTATATCAATTATGGATATGTATGTAAGTCTGTCACAACATTGAACAAAAGCCTACCATAGTGAGTCATTTATCGCATTGTATTATAGACAGCTTCCGCTAGGTATAAGATTAAAACTGGTATTGAGTTTAGGATTTTTATTTCAATATTTGTGGAAAATTGTTTATAATATAATGCAATATAATGCATGATATTTCAGAATGGCGAAGAACTGGATATAATCCAGCGGATATTTATCAATTTCGAGGTCATACTGGAAAATATGTTAAAAATTCAAAAGTCTATTATTATCATTAAATTTTGCTATGTAGGAACACTATTTATGCATTTTAAAGGCCTGGAGCAAACAAATCAAACTAGATCCTTATCTTAAAATAAAAGTATGATGTTTCCTTATCATTAACAACAGGGAGAGAGAGAGACATGTGGAGATGCGATCCCCAAATTTCAAAATTCTTTGAACGTACGAATAAGACTTTTACAGAAATGCTTCGCATCTAGTTCACTTACCTATGTTTACTATAAATTTTACACCATATAAAAGTTGAATCTGAATATTTGATTGACATGCCATGGTAATTATCGAGCGCAACTCAGGCACGAGATACAATTACTCTAGCTAGCCCTAAGGCACTTTTTATATGTTTTTAAGTATTTATTAGCCTATCTTTACCAATATAATACCTTATATGGGTAACGCTAGCCTAATCATAGTAAACTGTATGTGATTGATTATTGTTATATGCGTATTAAAACACTATGTTTATTGTTAAAGTAACCATGTAACCACTTTGTTCTAGTATGTATGCCTACAACCATAGTTTGATTTACGTCACAAGTTTAACATACAAACACTTTATTAAACAGACAAGGGCTTAGATCCTTATTAATAGTTGATGTTATAACTTGCACTTCTTAAAATATCTCAGTTATTTATTGACTCTCTAACCATCAAGTTCTTCTGGCTTTAAAGGTAATGACTTAGTTGTTTGGCATGCATTGTAGTTTAAATTTAGGACCCTCAGTACTTAGCATGAATTGAGCTTAGGCCTTATGTTAGAGATCTAACACTTAGCACAATTCAATGCTTTGGACTTGGGGCACTTTTCTGTCCTACACTACTTATGATTATTATCACTTATCCTGTAAATACTTTCATACTTAACTTATTCACTTGTAATGTAAATACACTTTATAAAACCATCTTCCTTCTTGAGTGCTTAATATACTTATATGATATAGATTGAATACCATAACCAACCATTTATTCTTAGTTTAAAGCAATATAATACCTCGCGTGGGTCTTTGTTGAGCTACCACGGGCTCAACCAAATTCGTATTATACTTGTGGGAATAGAGGGATAAGCATTCTAAATTGACGAACCGACGATGAGAATGTCTATGTGTATTGCAGTAAAAGTAGGATTTTTAGTAGTACTCATAGAAGAGCGATCTCTATACCATAATATTGGACAAGCGCCCCATTCGCACTACCACATGTGCTCTTGAAAATAAAGTAATAGGATGTATTTCTTTTATAAGAAACCTAATCCTTAAGATGTAAATCATTAGACATTTAAATATAAGGGGTTGGATGTCTTTCTATCTTGCTGAATCATTAGGTTTTATTTGAACAGGAAGCTTATTATAGGTCCTAATTCTAATTTTAAAAAGATGTAAAAA